>NC_081551.1:5950763-5967418 GCF_901000735.1 Corylus avellana | reverse complement strand
AGATAATTCTTGCTAGGTTTGTGGCCCAGAAAAGAATATGGGGTAGCCAGAAATTCTCGGTAACCATTCATTTATTTTTATAATTGTTAATTTCTCAATTATGGTTTACATTCTTGAAATGGAGGAACCAACATACCCCAGATAACACGTTAGCATTTGTTTCAATTCCAAATGGAATGTCTATCTCAAGCATTACACTATCTGCCACCTTTTCCAATGTACTTTTGACTTTCCCTCTTCTTTAATAACACATTAGGACAAGTAAACAATCAAACTGAATAAATCTTCTACTTGTTTTTTTAAGAGTCTCTACCGAGTCTACCCTATTTAATATTCTACTTTGGTTTTGATATATTCTTATGGATGGAAAAAGTTGTAGAGAAGCCCTTTCACGAAAAGGGTCTCAGCATGACAGTGAGAAAAATATTAGTCCTAGTGTTAATCTTTGACATGATATCTGAAATCAGTAGGTGTGTCAGCTCAAGTTGGGGGAAATAGTTACCACCATCCCTACCATTGGTATGTTTTCTTTGACATGAAATCTCAAATCACTAGAAAAAAAAATCTATATTTTTTCTTCTTTTCTTGTTTGTGATTAGTTCCTTAAAAGAAAGAAAGAAATTATTTAGCATAACAAGATGAAAATTGGGGTTTTTCTGTTCATTGGTACTCTGTCAATCTGGGTTGTTATAATTCTAATACCTTTGAAGACCACAAATATTTGGGGATTGTTTATTAATAATGTCCATTGATTAGTTCGATATTTGGTCAATATTCTCTAAAATGATTGGTGCATATACTTTAACACCGTTGTTTTCTGCAATGATATATTGTTTCTTTTCATTTTTTATTTCAGGATTTAATGAAAATATTAGCTTCACTGTATGGGACGTTGGTGGTCAAGATAAGGTGAGCAATATCCCGTTGGAAGATAGCATGTCTTAGTTATGCATCTTTGACTTTAGATTATAAATATTTGACTTGATTTTAACCAACTTGAGCAGTCTTGCTTATTCTCTCTTTTCAACTGCATATAAGGCTTTCAAATCATGGCTGGCATTAGTCCAATTTATTCTAGATTGTTATATATGTAGAGCCTAGCCATAACTTCTGGTTCTTGAAGAAGAAAATCAAAGAGAAAGTGAAATCTCCTAGCTGCCTACTTCAAGGTAAATTTCTTTTCCAATCTTTTCAATTCCTTTTAATGAAAGTAAGTTTTCTTTTCTATAATTCTTTCAAGGTTTTGAATATTTTTATAGGATTTTAAATTATAGAATATAAACTAGGTTTACTTAGAATAGAATTTAAATTCTATGGAATATTTTAGAGATTAGTTCTCTTTTCAAAATAAGGCTCAAATTCATTTGAGAATTTAGATATTCATTGTTTAGTTATTGGATTTAGGGAGATTACAATCAAAGAAAATAGGTCATTTCCCTAGCCTAAGAAATTCGGCCAGCCCAAGAATGGGCTAGATCTAAACTTTTGAAATCGGTTTTTCGGCTTGTTATCGAAGAATTCAGAAAGTAGAAGAAACTAGGATGTGTCCTTGTTGTGTTTTGGGCCAGATTTAGGGCCTTTGGGCTGAGTAAAAAGCCTGTTTTCTACCAAACTGGGCCAATCCGTAATTTGACAGATTTTTGCCCTTGAATAAGGGGAAATTTTGAGCCTATGTGTTTCTGACCCAATCCAAAGATAGGTACTCTTTATTTTTGAGTAAACTTCCCGACGGCGCAAACCGTTTGTCGCTTGAAGCTGTGATGAGTTCACAATGAGCCGAAAATCGAGCAGACGTTGCTGGATTTCTGGAAATTCCAGAACAGGGGCATTTTGGTTTGAGCCCAAATATGAGGCCATTGAGGCCCACTTCTTGGGTCAAGGCCAGGTCCATTTGAAAGGCCTTAGATGGGCCTAGAACCCATAGAAAGGATCAGCCTTTTGGGCTGTACGTAGCCCAATAGGATCCCCAAAGTTGAGGTGACACTTGTTGGACTAACTCAAGTGTGACTTGAATTAGTCCTTCAAAAAATATTTTTAGCTCAATGGGTCAGATATCATTAAACATGATAATCAATTTTACCACGTTTTATTAATATGAGATCTTTCTTAAAACTTCATGAATTCTATTTAAATTTCATATACGAATGATATACAATGAAAATCCTATTTTAAACCCTTTACTACCCTCAAAATTAATTTTTAGTATGGTACTATTGATAGGTAAATATTTTAAATGATATTTTAAAGCTAAATAAGCAGTAAACACTCCTTAAGAGACCCATTTTTGTCCAGGTTTTCCAAAATTTTTGCAAATTAGTTTTTAATTCTTTTTAGTCTCCTATACCTAGTAATGAAGACAAGGGAAGGACCCTAAACCTATAAAAGTCCCCTTGTAGCTTTGTGCCTCCATAGCCCCATTCTCTCAATTTTTCACAACTTTCTCAAGATCACACACACCCTTTTGCCCTCTATACCATTCAGCTGCCCCTTAGACTGGGGAAAACTCAACTTCTCTTCTCATCACACGACCAAGGAGGAGGTTGAACAACAACTTCTCATCAAGTTTTTCAATCTCAAATTGAGCTTTCAACATCCTTTGATCTCAATTCAATGATCTATGCATGATTATGATTATAGCTTTTGGTGTTTACTTATGTGACATTGATCTCAAGGTTTCTTTTTTATTTCATAAACCATGTATATGGAATGTAAATTTTATGTAAACAAAATTTTCCATGCATGATGATACATTAGATACATAATGATTTATCAAAGATTAGAACCATACAATATAGTTTTCAAAATAGTCACGTATCAATTTTCATAAAGCATGAAATTTGTTTTGATAAATCATAGTAAAACATGTAGTTGTGTTTGTTTTTCAATTAGGATCCATGAACTCATGATGTCTACGATAGTAGCAAATACATATGACGTCAAAAGTTTTCAATTAGCATTCAGCTGCCCCTTAGACTGGGGAAAACTCAACTTCTCTTCTCATCACACGACCAAGGAGGAGGTTGAACAACAACTTCTCATCAAGTTTTTCAATCTCAAATTGAGCTTTCAACATCCTTTGATCTCAATTCAATGATCTATGCATGATTATGATTATAGCTTTTGGTGTTTACTTATGTGACATTGATCTCAAGGTTTCTTTTTTATTTCATAAACCATGTATTTGGAATGTAAATTTTATGTAAACAAAATTTTCCATGCATGGTGATACATTAGATACATAATGATTTATCAAAGATTAGAACCATACAATATAGTTTTCAAAATAGTCACGTATCAATTTTCATAAAGCATGAAATTTGTTTTGATAAATCATAGTAAAGCATGTAGTTGTGTTTGTTTTTCAATTAGGATCCATGAACTCATGATGTCTACGATAGTAGCAAATACATATGACGTCAAAAGTTTTCATGATTTCTCAATGATTTACATCATATAAACCAAGTTTTTACGTATTGTTATATGTTAACTAACCATTTACAAACTAGAAGTTGTTTTGTATCACCTTATGAAAAACCTTATTTCATGTTTTGTTTTCAAATTGATCTTATGTATATGAATTAAAATCATTATGTATCACTTGGCCATTGGCCTGGTTCATCCATATGGGCCCCTAAACTTGAGAAACAATGTTTCTCAAGTCTAGGATTAACTACATGTATTATAAATATTTGAATCACTAAAAAGAAGTTTCAAAAACTGTTTTAAAGGGTGATTTAATTGAGCAACAACTTCTCATCAAGTTTTTCAATCACAAAGTGAGTTTTCAACATCCTTTGATCTCAATTCAATGTTCTATGCATGATTATGATTATAGCTTTTTTACTTCATATATTGTTAGATTGATCTCAATTGATTTTTTTAATTTTTTTTTATTTCATAAACAATGTATTTGGAATGTAAATTTTATGTAAACAAATTTTTCCATGCATGATGATCATACAACTCATGATGTGTACGATAGTAGCATATACAAAATAACATGTGACATCAAAAGTTTTCATCAAGAGTTTTTACGATTTCTCAATGATTTACATCATATAAACCGAGTTTTTACATTTTGTTAAATGTTAAGCATATTCAAACTAGAAGTTGTTTTGTATCACCTTATGAAAGCGTTATTTCATGTTTTGTTTTCAAATTGATCTTATGTATATGAATTAAAAACATTATGTAATACTTGGCCATAGGGCTGGCTGATCCATATGGTGCCCAAAATTGATGTTTTTCAAGTCTAGGATTGACTACATGTTTTATAAATATTTGAATCACCAAAAAGAATTTTTAAAAACTGTTTTGAAGGGTGATTTAGTGGTCTGGACAGAACCTCCAGAGGCTAAGAAATCATTCCCCAAGTCCTCTATTGAATTTTAAGTCAAGGTAACTGATTTCTACATGTTCTATGCAATCTTTGGGTTCATATTGCATTGATGTTTCATGAAAAATCACACACATAGTTACTGATTTAATTAAATTGAACGAATTTCATATAAAGATTTATGATGTGTGTGAATATTTTTAAAGGAAGCTGTTTGGCTCTTACTACATTATGAAGAAAATATTTTTCTTTAGTTCCATTTAAGAAGAAATTAATTTTGAGTTTCTCTTTTTGCCTTAGTAGTCAATGTTTTCAAATATAGTTTCAAAGAATAATTTAAAAATCTTCCTTATTGTGTTGTATTGAGTATTTTCAAGGAAAAGGTTTTAAAGAAAATATTTTTAACCAACCGGTTTTAAATTGGTTGGGAGTATTACTTATTGGGCATTTTCGCTCATTAGTTTTGTTTTCATGATGGGAGATTTCATTTCATTTCATGATTTAAGATTAACCTATTTTTCAATACGTGCCTAAAGGTGTAAGAAAGAAAACTTTTCAAACACTTTTATGCCATGTTTAGACCTCTGCATTTCCGCATTTATGTTTAGTAAAGGCTTGTAAATAGGCCCAAGGCTCTGAGGCGTCAAGTAGGGATTTGGTTTGTCCAAACATGTAGTGGTTTCGGAGCTCCACACCAAGTTTTGTATAAAGAGGGGTTAGAGCATTGGAGCTTGAAGCCTTACATCTTTGGTTTTTTGTCTAGGTGCTTTTGGTTTGTCGTGCTCCCTTTTGGTTCTTTGTTTACCAAGCTTCGAATGGTGCATGGCAATAGCATAGTCAATTTTCTTGGTCGCTTGTGAAGGTCCAAAGTGCAGACGGGTGAACCTACCGACCCTTCGATGGGCCTTCCACCTCTTGAAGGATGTGGGTGCCGTGAGGTGGTGAGGGGGTGATAGGTTATATTTGCTCCATTGAAGTTTGCATATCGAAGGCCATTATGCAAGTGAGCATCCCACTTCTCCAATCCTTGCGCAAGGTGGTTGCCTTCCTCATTTTGGCACCCTCATAACTTACCCCCAATTCATCGCAAATTCTCATGGTCGCTCTAAGCTCTCGATGCTAGAGTTCCTGTACTTGTATTAGCTGCATGCAATCCGCAACGGCATCTGGAGCTTCCATTGTCGCCATGGCCAATGGATTGTAGACAACATCTGTTGGGTCTCTAGTGTAAAGAAGTGGGATAGGAAGTTCTTTGTCTGCTGTAGGTTGGAATTTTTAGATCGGGAAGCGAATCCTATGTTCTCTCCTTAAGACGCAATGGGTGGGGGGCCGACGGAGGCACTTAGAAGAGTCCTTGCGAATTGGGACGTTGAGGACACACGTGGAGAGAATGATTAAATAGGAACATTGAGCGACCGATGCGAATTGGGTCTTTCGAAATGAGCACTTAGAAGAGTCCTTGCATATCGTGGGCAAAGTACCCGTTCTGCCGAGGAGTGAGCAGGAATGAAGGGGAGTGTCGGGTACGCTGTTGAGCATGCTGACGAAAGGATGCAGAGGTGCACGCGGTCTTGAGTGAGAACTGCAGACAACCCATGGGCCCCTATTGCTTTGATGGAGAGTTCTAAGGGCGAGACATCCAGGGTTCGTCAGGGGACTATGGAGCGGTACCTTTTCTGGATGCAACGTGGGGCCATCGATGTGACTTGCTCTGCGAAGATGGTCAAAGTTTGTTTTGGCCGCGATGTAGGGCGTTCTGAAATGAGCAAGCCAGGCCTGATGTTAAGCTGTATTGCTGCCTGTGGTTCGGAAGAAGTTTTGGACATTACCCATTGTTGGTGCAGCATCGGAGGGGTTCTGGCAGCTCATGTTGTGGAGTTCTCCGATGATTCAGACGATCAACAACCCTTTGCTACGAGTTCATATGCATCAGGAGCAAGCGGACTGCGCCTTCTGAAGCCATTGCAAGCCAGATGGTGGTAATGCAATAGTTGTGAACTCCAAAGGTTTCGCCATGGTGGGAGCGTACATGGCGAGAGTCTGTTTGGATGCTTATAGCTTAATGCGAATTGTCTCGGCTCTAAGGCAAACCACTTTTCTGGCCTTATGAAGCCTTCGACGCTACTTCTTTGACGGAGAGTTCTACTAATGGCAAGGACTCTGGAGTGGTACCTTTTCTCGATGTACCTTTCTCGGTACATCGAGAAAAGGCAGAGCACCCATGCAGGGCCGTCGATGTTACTCACTTTGTGAAGATGGTCAAAGTTTGTTTTAGCCAACATGTAGAGCGTTTTGAAATGAGCAACCTAATGTTAAGTCGTACCCTTGCTTGTTCGGTAGAAGTTTTAGACGTTACCCGTTGTTGATGCAACATTTGAGGCCTCTAACGGCTTATGTTGTCGAGTCCTTAGATGATTTGGACGATCAACCACCCTTTGCTATGAGTTTGTCCGCATTGGGAGCAAGCTGCTTGTGCCCTCTGTTGTTGCAAATCTAGTGATGGTAGTTTGATTGTTGCGAGTTCCAAAGGTTTAGCTATCATGGGAGCATTCGTGGCGAGAGTCTGTTCAGATGTTGAGAAGTCTTCTACTTAAATGTTGGGGTGGATCGTCGGGCTCTGAAGCAACCCACTTTTCTGGCTTCGTGGGGCGTTTGGCAGCAACACCTTCCCTACTACTTTGATAGAGCAATGCCTTTTCTTAATGCTATGCGGGCCATCGATGTGACTCACTTCGCGAAGGTGGTAAAAGTTTGTTTTGGCCATCATGTAGGGTGTTTTGGAATGTGCAGGGGGGGATGTTAAGCAGTACTGCTGTATGTGGTTTGGAAGAAGTTTTGGACATTACTCATTGTTGATGTGGCATCCAAGGGGTTCTTGTGCCTTATGTTATTGAGTACATTGATGATTCGAACAATGAACTGCTCTCTACTATGAATTCATCCGCTGTCACGGGCAAGCAGACAGCACCCTCTGAAGCTGTTGCAAGTCAGGTGGTGGCGAAGATGGTCAAAATTTGTTTTGGCCGCCATGTAGAGCTTTCTGAATTGAGCAGGCGAGGCCAGATGCTAAGCTGTACCATTGCCTGTGGTTTGGAAGACGTTTAGGACGTTACCCATTGTTGATGCAGCATTCGAGGGGTTATGGCAGCTTATGTTGC
This sequence comes from Corylus avellana, assembly GCF_901000735.1. NCBI lineage: Eukaryota > Viridiplantae > Streptophyta > Magnoliopsida > Fagales > Betulaceae > Corylus > Corylus avellana. Next base: position 5,959,924 of record NC_081551.1, on the reverse strand, counting down.
GGAGTCCTTTGATTATTTCGATGATCAACCGCCCTCTGTTATGAGTTCATCCGCATCGGGAAGCAAGTGGATTGCGCCCTCTAAAGCCGTTTCAAGTCTGGTGGTGGTAGTCTAATTCTTGCGAGTCCCAAAGGTCTCGTGGGAGTGTCGCGACAATCTGTGCAGGTGCCGAGGAGTCTTTTGCATAAAGGATTGGGTGGATCGCAACAGCTCTAAGGTGACCCACTTTTTTGGCCCCGTGGAGCATTTAGCGGAAACACCTTCGCTACTGCTTTGACAGAGAGTTCTACCAACGCGAGCACATCCAGGGTTTTGTCAAGGGACTCTGAAGCGGTACCCATGTAGGGTGTTCTAAATTGACTAGGCCGGGCTAAATATTAAGTTGTACCGCTGCTTGTAGTTTGGAAGAAGTTTAGGACGATACCTATTGTTGATGCAGCATTCGAGGGGTTCTGGCGGCTTATGTTGTGGAGATATCTGATTATTCTGAAGATCAACCGCCCTCTGCTATGAGTTCGTCCAGGATTAGGCAAAGTGCGCCTTCCGAAGCCGTTCCAAGTCTAGCGGTGGTAGGCTAATTCTTGCGAGTTCCAAAGGTTCCAAAGGTCTCATGGGAGCATCCGTGGTGAGCATTCGTGCTTCAGAATGCCTCGACTCTGAAGCAACCCACTTTTCTGGCCCTCTGAAGCATTCGGTTTCAACACCTCTTCTAATGGCAAGGGCATCCAGGGTTCGTTAGGCGACTAATGAATGGTACCTTTTCTGGATGCTAGCATAGCCATTGATGTGACTCGTTCGACGAAGATGATCAAAGTTTGTTTAGGCATTCTCTCTTTTTGAATTGAGCAGGCGGGGCCAGTTGCTAAGCTGTACCTTGCCTGTGGCTTGGAAGACATTTAGGACGTTACCCATTGTTGATGCAGCATTCGAGGGCATCTGGGGTTCGTTTGGTGGTGATAAAGCATCTGAGGGGTTATGGTGGCCTATGTTGTGGAGTTCTCCTCGTTGATTCGGATGATCAACTGCCCTCTGCTATGAGTTCATCCGCATCGGGAGCAGGTAAACTGGGCCATCTGAAGCTGTTGCAAGTTAGGTAGTGGTAGTCTGATGGTTGCGGGCTCCAAAGGTTTCACTACGGTGCAAGCGTCCTTGGCGAGAGTTTGCTTAGATGCTGAGGACTCTTCAGCGACCTTTTTTTCTGGCCCAGTGAAGCCTTCAGTGGCAACACCTCCCCTATTGCTTTGACAGAGAGTTCTATTAATGGCGAGGGCATCCGGGGTACCTTTTCTCGATGCTACGCAGGGCCATTGATGTGACTTGCTTGGTGAAGATGGTTAAAGTTTGTTTTGGCCGCCATGTAGAGCGTTCTAAAATGAACAAACAGGGCCGGATGCTAAGCTGTACCATTGCTTGTGGTTTGGAAGACGTTTAGGACGTTACACTTAGTTTATGTAGCATTCAGTGGTTTTGGCGGCTTATGTTGTGGAGTCCTCTGATTATTACAACGATCAACCACTTGCTATGAGTTCATCCGCATCAGGGAGCAAGTGGAGTGCGCTCTCTAAAGCCGTTCCGAGTATGGTGGTGGTAGTCTAATTCTTGCGAGTCCTAAAGGTCTTGTGGGAGCTTTTGTGGCGACAGTTTGTTCAAATGCCGCAGAATCTTCTGCTTAAAGGATTGGGTGGATCGCAACGGCTCTGAGGCGATCCACTTTTCTAGCCCAGTGGAGCATCTGGCGGAAACACCTTTGCTATTGCTTTGACAGAGTTTTACAAATGGCAAGCGCATCCAGGGTCCGTCAAGGTACTGACTCTATAGCGGTACCTTTTCAAGATGCTACACGGGGCAATCAATGTGACTCCGTGAAGATGGTCAATGTTTGTTTTGGCCGCCATGTAGGGCGTTCTAGGTTGACTAGGCGAGGCTAAATGTTAAGTTGTACCATTGCCTATAGTTTGGAAGATGTTTAGGACGTTACCTATTGTTGATGTAGCATTCAAGGGGTTCTGGCGGCTTATGTTGTGGACTTATCTGATTATTGCAAAGGCATCCAAGGTACCTTTTCTACTTAAAGTATTGGGTGGATCGCAACAGCTCTATGGCGACCCACTTTTTTGGCCTCGTGTATCGTTTTGCGGAAACACCTTTGCTACTGCTTTGACAGAGAGTTCTACTAATGGCGAGCGCATCTAGGGTTCGTCAAGGGACTAACTCTGTAGCGGTACTTTTTCAGGATGCTACACGAGGTCGTCGATGTGACTCGCTCCGTGAAGATGATCAATGTTTGTTCTGGCTGCCATGTAGGGCGTTCTAAATTGACCAGGCGGGGCTAACTGTTCCGCTGCCTGTAGTTTGGAAGGTGTTTAGGATGTCACCTATTGTTGATGCAGCATTCGAGGGGTTTTGGGGCTTGTGTTGTGGAGTTATCTGATTATTCCGAAGATCAACCACCTTTTGCTACGAGTTCGTCCAGGAGCAGGCATAGTGCGCCCTCTGAGGCCGTTCCAAGTCTGGCGGTGGGATTCTTGCAAGTTCCAAAAGTCTCTTGGGAGCATCTGTGGCGAGAGTCTGTTCGGATGCTGAGTCTTCTACTTAGATAGAGGTTAGGGAGGATTGCGACATCTCTAAAGTAGCCCGTTTTTTTGTCCTCATGTGGCCTTCGGCGGCAACGCCTCCCGTATTGCTTTGACGGAGAGTCCTACTAATGGCGAGGGCATCTGGGGTTCCTCAGGCGACTAACGAGTGTTACCTTTTCTGGAGGCTAGCAGGGCCATCGATGTGACTCGCTTCGCAAAGATGGTAAAAGTTTTTTCTCGCCAACATGTAGGGCGTTTTGGAATCAGCAGGTTGGGCCGAATGTTAAGCTATATGGCTGCCTGTAGTTCAAAAGAAGTTTTGGACACTGCCATTGTTGATGCAGCAGCCGAACGGTTTTGGCGGCTTACGTTTTTGAGTCCTCCAGTGATTCAAACAATCATCCAACCTCTACAATGAGTTCATTAGGCACTGGGGGCAGGTGGACTGTGCCCTATGAAGCCGTTGTAAGTTTGGTGGTGGTAGTCTAATGGTAGCAAGCTCCAGCAGTTTCTACAGTGGGAGTGTACATGGCGAGAGTCTGTTCGGAAGCCAAAGGGTCTTCTGCATAGAGGTTAGGGCAGATCGTGACACCTATGTTGGGGCCGACTTTTTTGGCCCTATTTTGGATGCTATGCAGGGCCATCAATGTGACTCTCTTCGCGAAGATGGTCAAAGTATGTTGTGGCCACCATGTAGGACATTCTATATTGAACAAGCAGGGCTAGATGTTAAGCTATACCACTGCATGTGGTTTGGAAGAAGTTTTGTACTTTACCCATCATTGATGTAGCATTTGAGGAGTTCCTGTGGTGGTAGTCTGATTCTTGCGAGTTCCAAAGGTTTTGCTACGGTGAGAGTGTCCATGGCGAGAATCTGTTCGGATGCCAAGGAGTCTTCTGTTTAGAGGTTAGGGTGGATTGCGACGGCTCTAAGGCAACCCACATTTCTGGCCCTGTGGAGTTTTTGGTGGCAACATATTCGGCATCCAAGGCTCGTCAAGGAACTCTAGTCAACAAAAAAATTCACTATCGGGGGAACGATTTATGCTTCATGTCATTTTTTGTGTGAAAAGAAAATGGCACCCTCATGTGCTTTGCTGTCTCTTATCTCCCATCACTGCTAGAAACTGCTACAAGGCTAGAGTTGATCTCAGCCATATGAACATTTCCTTGTTGATTTGAGGCTTTCCAAGGCTAGAGTGATCCTCTTTAGCCTTAAATCAACCCTGCTCTGGTCCTTTAAAGGCCATCTCAAACCCGAATCTGGTGTTTCTCTCTGAGAATCCCAGGTTCACTAGAATTGAACCAGTGCACCACGTCTTCTACATCATCATCACCATCTTCTTCGACCTTTCTCAAACTGTTATACAAATAGGGAAAATACAGAAAACGAAAATGCCCCTTAGGTGTGTTACAACGTCACTTTGCTTAAGAAAATATTTGCCCCCACCAGAATTGGTATGCAATAGGGTTTTCAGCAAATTTTTCTTTAGGATACAATGGAACCCCGGAAACTTCTGTATTATAACTGTGTTCTGCACAAACAAAGTTAAAACCTAAAAATACCCCTAAGATTTTCTATTCTAATTAGAGACCAAAAAATAAAAGGATAATGCTTATTTTTTAAAAAATTCAAACAAAGATATTAAAGAGAATTGAATTATCATAGATAATTATCTATTTTAGATAATTTTGAATTTAAAAATAAAATTGCTATTTTGAATTTCGAAGATAAAACTGCTGTTTTGAATTTCGAAATAAAACTGCTATAAATTGATAATCCAACTGGCACTTAAATATGTCCGTGAGATTAAATAATTATCTTAATTATCTTAATTATTTAATCTCAATCGTTAGATCAACAATCCGGTAGATCCAACTACTGGATCTACTTAAGAGCATCCTACGGTTTAGATCAAACCACTAGATTGAACGATCTTGACCGACCAAAAATGAATGGTCTTGATCAGATTGCTCCAATGCTAAGTGCCAAGTGCGCCATCAAGGCGCCCTATTGCCCACGCCACGCACGTGCGTGTGCGTCCGGTGCTTCGCACCGTACGATAACATGTATTAGGGTGTACCCTAGCATAGCTCATTTAACAGCTTAAATTTGTTGGAACTTATAAATGCCAACAAAATCTTCACTATTTCCAATGTGGGACAACATTCATTCAATGCTCTTTAAAACTTTCAATTTAAAACATTCCCAAGACACATAATAAAATATATATATATATATACTCAGGGGGGGAGAAAGAGAGCAGGTGCGCGAATACAAAGAAAGAGATCGGAACTCTTATGGCTCTGATACCAAGGAGGGGTGGGGGTGGAAGCGCAGTATGCATATAGATGCAGGGATGAGGGGAGGTGATAATAGAATGCAGAAAATAAGCAGTTGTAAATCAAAGCAGTAGAACCGTCCAAAGTGGCGGTATGACAATTATATAATCAAAATATAAAACTGAAATTAAAATAGTTGAGAAGAAGCAAAACAGATAATCGTTATAGATTATATGATAAAACCTTTACAGAAGTAAGCGTTAGAACTTACTGAAGTAAGGGACAGGGAAGAAGAAGAAGAATCTGAAGGGGAATGGCTAGATAGTTTCTGGTGAGGGTAGAGTCACCTAAAAAACTTCTGCCTTACAAAGGGGGAGGGGAGCCCGTTATATAGGCTGAGCAAAAAGCATAAACAGTAAATTACAATCATGAACCGCGTTAATGTTATCAAAAGTAAACAGTAAAAGTAAACAGTAAAGGCACGTCTGGTGCCAGTCTGAACAGTAAAAGTAATCAATCTGAAACAGTAGCTGTCGGCACTGTAGTGTCGGCAGACAAATCTTGAACAGTGCATCTGAACAGTAATCCTGCGCGTGTCGTCTGGACATAAACAGTAAAAGTGAACAGTGATATTGCACAGTAACTCCAATTAGTGATGAACAGTGATCCGTCTAAGATCAAAGGGAACTGAAACCAAAAACCCGCAAACCAGCCGTTATAAGCTAGCTCTGAACAAATCTGGCCGTTATGGAGCCAATCTTGGGAAAACCTGGGAAAACTAGCCGCTTGAGGGGCTAGATAAAACTGAAATCTGAGGGTCGTTAAGAGCCCAATAAATCACATGTCTTCAACCCCTGGATAGGGATAGTAGTCTTGTGAGTCTTCAAAATAAGGAGGGACCTGGATAGGCTTTTCGGCAGATGGTTTAAACGTCTCATCTTCTTCATCGTCCAAGTTATCCAGGGCAGCAAGTAAGGCTTCAATCATTTCTTTCTTCTTTGAAGAACTTGAAGAGGCCAAATGGGAGGAAGCAGGGGAACTTTCTTTTTCTCTTTTTGGAGAAGAGAAAGCACTGGGAGGAATCAACAAATTGGACAGGGCGGACGCCTTAGGGGCAGGAAGGGTCTTGGGAGCGTGCACCATGTTTTTAACAGCAAGAACAATGGAATCATTTAGTGAGCATTTATCCCACCATTTGATATACCAATGTCTTTGAATTTTGTCTTCTGAAAGGTGATATTGTCATCTCAGAATCCAAGGAATTTTGAATTTTTTAACAAAATGAAGCATAGTGGGAAACTTAGCTCCATAGGAATCAACTTTGAAGTGACTTTTAAATATTTGAAAGGCCTCAACAAGTTGGAGAGGGAGAATATCTGGGAGAAGACCAAATTGGTTCCACCACCTGGAGAACCAGAGGGGAAGGATTCCGCAGAAGTCTTTATCAAAACTGACAAACCAAGAATGTTCAAATTTCGAGGTTTGATGAAGCAAAAATTTAAAATAGGCATCAACGTAATCATAATAATTACAAGGAATGTTAAACCCGTTAAGGGACCTGGAAGCAGAGGGGTGATTACCCCATTCTTTTTCAGAAATAACTTTCTTGAAATAAACACTATGGTAAATTGTTTTCTGGGGATTAAGCCTGTCAGGAATGGCTTTGAAGAAAACAGAAACGGCAATATCTCCGGGGGAAAGGGAAGAGGAGACCCGATTTAATTCAACAAAAAATAAATTTTGGGAATAAGGGAGGGCCATATATTCCGACGTCTTGTCGTACTTAATGAAACTTAGGAACCAGGATTGAAAGGAGTAAATCTGTTGGTTAAGGCAACAGATGAAAATGGTAAAGGAGAAGCAATGGGAGCAATGGAAGACTCTGACTTTATGGTCAAAGCCTTGGAAACAACTTTCTCTTTATCTTTTTTGCCTGCCATGGTAGCACTGCAAAATTTCAAAAGGAAAGAAATTAGGAATAAAGATGTGAAAATCTTTAAAATAGTACAAAATAACTTCAAAATTATTTTGATGCAAAGTAAAACAGTAATAATAATATGCGCCATGTGCTGGGGGTAGGTATGAATAGAAGGTAAAGGTACAACACGACCGTTAGTGGGAGTGTTTAAACAGGATAAAGTCCTAATGGGAATAGGGTACTCATTAGACTCTAGTCCTGGAAACCTATTACTCAACCTGTTAACATCAATTTCAAATTTAGAAGCAAATTGGAATTGAATATCAGAACAAAACTTAACAGTTGAAACACCAATTTCATTAACAGAAAATGGATAAAGTAAAGCAAGAAAAGGCATGCCAAGAATCACTTTTTCTTTCATATTTTTAACAAGAACTGCAGAAGTATGAAAATGAACATCATTTTGACAGACATGAACGTTACTGAGTTCATATTTGATATGCAACTTGTTTCCACTGGCCGAATTCAATTTTTCAGTGGAAGTTTCAAAATATTTTCCAGGAATAAAATCTTCTTGAATGCAATTCAAGTCAGAACCATAATCAATTAAAGCAATAACATCAAAAGCATATTCATCAGAAATACGGATATGAACTTTTGAATACCATTTGGGAGGAACAATTTTACTAATCATACTGACAACCTTAACCTCATCAGAGAGAGGTTTATGGGTGGATTCAGATTCATCATTATGCTCAGATTTTTTAGTGTCTTCGTTACTGGAATCACTTTCTGAAAAACATTTGTTAAGATTTAACAGCAGAAGCTGTTGTTGTAAATCTTTGTTCTCAGTTTTAACAGCTTGCAAGTCAGTTTGCAATTTAACAATATCTTTCTTGATGTTACTAATCTCATGCTGCAAATCTGAGACAGTAAGCACTTTGTTTTTCGGATTTGAAAAACGTTTCAAAGTGTCTTCAAGAGAGATTTTGGAAGTAGCTGGTTTTTCAAAATCTTTCAACATGAGTTTCTTAAGTTTATTAAGATACTCTTCTTTTAATTCAGGATTATCAATTTTTGAAATCAAAGTTAAAAGCAAATTTTCTTGTTCTTCTGATTTAGACATCATTGAACAAGTTTTTGTGTTGCAGCAAGAACCGGCACAGTTCTCAAATTTAACACAATTTTCATAAACAGAGGAATCAGAATGATAATCAGAACTGGAAGAAGATGGAAGATCATCATTAGAAGAATAATCAGAAATACGAGAAGTAATGTTGGAAGGAGTTCCAACAAAATTCTTGATGATTGTATAAATCAAAGTGTTAACACCATCAGGTTCACCCATACCAACTTCCTCGTTGAAAATGGGTATACCTTCTTCATCACACTTTACTACTTTCCTGATCTGGTTTCTTCTATCTTCAGTGAGATAATTATCCCACCAATTTCGAAGGGTTCCAGAAAAACCAATAGCAAGTAAATCCACAATATCAGTCTGGCTTTTACTGTGGTTTGAGATATAGGCATTAGCAACCATGGCCATATGATTCATCTTGTTGAGCAATTCTTGCTCAAACAAACCATCAATGTTCCATTCATACAATTTATCATCAGAAACAAAAAATTGAGTTTGGAGAAACCTTTCCTCAAATTGTAAATCAGGAGGGGTTGGTTTTGGATAAAAATTCTTTGTCTGATTGAAAGTTCTAGATCCGTCAAAGATCCTTTGGAGTTTTGGCTCTATTTCAATCTTGCCAAAGTTTTGTTCAAGGACTCTGATGTCAGAACCAGTGGAATCAGCGGATGAATCAGAATTAGATGAAAAAGCTTTTTCCATGGCAAAATTCTGACTAGAGGTACTGGCTTGAGTCGTCTTTAACTCAGTCAGTTCAGAAAGCAATTTGTTTACTTTCTCAACGTTCTTTTGAGAAGTAGTTTTCAAACCATGAGATTTCTTTAAATCAGGGAGAGAAATCAGTGGTTTTTCAATTTTTGGGGAAACAGAGGAAAACTTTAAATCAGAGGAAGAAGAGGGAAGTTTTTCTTCAATCCGATCTAACTGTTGTCCTATGATATGGAGGGATTGGGAAACAAAATTGTTTTGCTCGATGATTCTCCTATCGTTAGTGACAGGGTCCTTATCATGAGTTTTGAAAGGGGAACACTTAACAACCATATTGTTACAATCAAGAAGAGTATTTTCAAGAGGAGAATGGGAAGCTCTGATGACAGATTTATCCTCTTTGACAAACTTCTTTTTGACAACATTCAAAATATTATCGTCAGGAAAATGTTTTTGGAGAAAATCAAAAGACAAAATGTGAGTTTGGGACTCGATCATAGTCTCGGTCCATTTGACCTTGATTTGATCTCGTTCCTTT
>NC_081551.1:5875592-5950663 GCF_901000735.1 Corylus avellana | reverse complement strand
CCCTCGATCTGGTATGATTGAAGCCCTACTTGCTGCCCTGGATAACTTGGATGATGAAGAAGACGAGACGTCTAAACCATCTGCCGAAAAGCCTATCCAGGTTCCCCCTTATTTTGAAGACTCACAAGACTACTATCCCTACCCAGGGGTTGAAGACATGTGAATGGTTGGCCTCAGAACGGCCCTCAGATATCAGTTTGCTGTCTAGCCTCTCATAATGGCTAGTTTTCTCAGGTTTTCCCAGACTTGCTCCATAACGGCCAGAATTGTTCGAGATCGACAGAACTAGCTCATAACGGCTGGTTTTCGAGTTTTGGTTCTCCTTGATCTTAGACGAATCACTGTTCACTTTTACTGTTCATGTCCGGACGACACGCGCAGGATTACTGTTCAAGATTTGTCTGCCGACACTACAGTGCCGACAGCTACTGTTTCAGGGCGATTCAATTCTGTTTGAATATCCCAAATCAGCAAAATTGATTTTAACAGATCCATCCATATATTGTTGGATGTAATCAAGATTAGAGGCATCGTTAACTACTCGAGAAGATTTTGCAACACCTTCCAAAAGCCATTCGTTGGGGAGGTCAATCTCAGCCCATCGAATCATTTTTGGAGTTTTAATATGAGCATTCTGAGTAGAACTTTGAATCAACAGAGTCGATTCGCCTGGATTCTTAAGTACAGCTCTAGGATCCAGATTTGTTTTCATCAATTTGTAATAAATACGATAGATGATAGCAACAGAATGGCTACCTTCTTCCATATTATATCCTGATGTGAGTATATTCAGCGTTAGAGCCTTCAGAATATGAACATCAGTTAAAGAAAGAGACATATTTGGGAAAACATCAAAGTGGACAGGACCACCAAATAATGATGACTGAATCATGCCAATAATGCTGGTTTTAAAATCAAGAAACCTAGCATCACGCAAATAAAGCAAAACAGAAGCATTAATACCGAGTCGAGTCAAAGGCTTGACTGCAACTTGGACAAAACCAATATGCAAAAATCTGTATTTTTTAGCAAGAGCATCATTAACAAATTTCTTGTTGAACAAGGTAATAGTCTGATTATTACCTGAAACCGCAAAAGTTTGTTCAACAGTTTTGACAGAATATTGAATTTTAAAAGAAGACTGAAACCAAGTAGTATTGTAGACATCCTTAGCGTCCAGCTTAGGGATGTTCCACTTACTGAAATCATTATCACCATCAACAGAAATATTTTCATAGTTAACCACGTCCGGTGGCAAACTGGAATTAGAGCTAACAGAAGAATTAGATCTCCACATTATGACACACAAACTAAACTCAAAATCACACACTGGGTGAAGTCTTAGAGGATCTCATCCTAGGTACTCACTCACTGGTTAAACTTCCTAAGCATGTCCTTTCTAAACGCTTAACTATCCACACATACCCTTGGCCTAACATACAGGTTACGCAGACCCTTGGCCTAGCCCTCAGCACCTACTTAATGCCCTAACACGCCAAACTCAGGCTTTCAACGGGACTTACAGGTTCGCAAACTGAGGTGACGGGGTGGTAACTTGAAACTGTACTGACGGGGTGGTGGACTACCGTAAAGCAACTAGAACCTCGACACAGAGAAAGGATAACAGGGGGTAAGCAAAGAGGAGAAGAGCAAGACTATACTCAGGGGGGGAGAAAGAGAGCAGGGTGTACATCAAGGCAGCAAAGAGATCAGAACTCTTATGGCTCTGATACCAAGGAGGGGTGGGGGTGGAAGCGCAGTATGCATATAATTGTCATACCGCCACTTTGGACGGTTCTACTGCTTTGATTTACAACTGCTTATTTTCTGCATTCTATTTTCCTCTGTTTATGAAAATTGTGTTAAATTTGAGAACTGTGTCGGTTCTTGCTGCAACACAAAAACTTGTTCAATGATGTCTAAATCAGAAGAACAAGAAGATTTGCTTTTAACTTTGATTTCAAAAATTGATAATCCTGAGTTAAAAGAAGAGTATCTTAAAAAACTTAAGAAACTCATGTTGAAAGATTTTGAAAAACCAGCTACTTCCAAAATCTCTCTTGAAGACACTTTGAAACGTTTTTCAAATCCGAAAAACAAAGTGCTTACTGTCTCAGATTTGCAGCATGAGATTAGTAACATCAAGAAAGATATTGTGAAATTGCAAACTGACTTGCAAGCTGTTAAGACTGAGAACAAAGATTTACAACAACAGCTGCTGCTGATAAATCTTAACAAATGTTTTTCAGAAAGTGCTTCCAGTAACGAAGACACTAAAAAATCTGAGCATAATGATGAGGCTGAATCCACCTATAAACCTCTCTCTGATGAGGTTAAGGTTGTCAGTATGATTAGTAAAAAATGTTCCTCCCAAATGGTATTCAAAAGTTCATATCCGTATTTCTGATGAATATGCTTTTGATGTCATTGCTTTAATTGATTCTGGTTCTGACTTGAATTGCATTCAAGAAGATTTTGCTCCCAGAAAATATTTTGAAACATCCACTGAAAAATTGAATTCTGCCAGTGGAAACAAGTTGCCTATCAAATATGAACTCCGCAATGTTCATGTTTGCCATAATAATGTTCATTTTCATACTTCTGCAATTCTTGTTAAGAATATGAAAGAAAAAGTAATTCTTGGCATGCCTTTTCTTGCTTTACTTTATCCATTTTCTATTAATGAAATTGGTGTTTCAACTGTTAAGTTTGATTCTGATATTCAATTCCAATTTGCTTCTAAATTTGAAATTGATATTAACAGGTTAAGTAATAGGTTTCCAGGACTAGAGTCTGATGAGTACCCTATTCCCATTAGGACTTTATCCTGTTTAAACACTCCCCCTGACGGTCGTGTTTTGCCTACAATTCTTGTTCATCCTTACCCTAAGCACATGGCGCATATTATTATTACTGCTTTACTTTATATTAAAATAATTTTAAAATTATTTTGTACTATTTTAAAAATTTTCACATCTTTATTCCTAATTTCTTTCCTTTTGAAATTTTGCAATGCCACCATGGCAGGCAAAAAAGATAAAGATAAAGTTGTTTCCAAGGCTTTGACTATAAAGTCAGAGTCTTCCATTGCTCCCATTGCTTCTCCTTTACCCTTTTCATCTGTTGTCTTAACCAACAGATTTACTCCTTTCAATCCTGGTTCCCAGGTTTCCTACTCCAGCACCCTTGCTGCTCCCTATGATCCCTTTGCGGACCCTTCCCAGAAACCATCCTAAACCCTTATTCCCAAAATTTATTTTTTGTTGAATTAAATCGGGTCTCCTCTTCCCTTTCCCCTGGAGATATTGCCGTCTCTTATTTTCCTCCAAATTTTCATTGGATCCCTGAACATCCTTTGAAAAATTTGGCTTATTATTCTGCTATCTTGAAACAAACAGGTTATGTTTTCTTCAAAGCTATTCCAGACAGGCTTAATCCCCAGAAAACAATTTACCACAGTGTTTATTTCAAGAAAATTATTTCTGAAAAAGAATGGGGAAATCACCCCTCTGCTTCCAGGTCCCTTAATGGGTTCAACATTCCTTGTAATTATTATGATTACATTGATGCCTATTTTAAATTTCTGCTTCATCAAACCTCGAAATTTGAACATTCTTGGTTTATCAGTTTTGATAAAGACTTCTGCGGTATCCTTCCTCTCTGGTTCTCCAGGTGGTGGAACCAATTTGGTCTTCTCCCTGATATTCTCCCCCTCCAACTTGTTGATGCTTTTCAATTGTTTAAAAGCCACTTCAAGGTTGATTCCTATGGAGCTAAGTTTTCTACTATGCTTCATTTTGTTAAAAAATTCAAAATTCCTTGGATTTTGAGATGGCAATATCACCTCTCAGAAGACAAAATTCAAAGACACTGGTATATCAAATGGTGGGATAAATGCTCACTAAATGATTCCATTGTCCTTGCTGTTAAAAACATGGCTCACACCCCCAAGGCCCTTCCTGCCCCAAAGGCGTCTGCTTTGTCCAATTTATTAATTCCCCCCAGTGCTTTCTCCTCTCCAAAAAGAGAAAAAGAAAGTTCCCCTGTTTCCTCCCATTCGGCCTCTTCAAGTTCTTCAAAGAAGAATTCTTCCAAGAAGAAAGAAATGATTGAAGCCCTACTTGCTGCCCTGGATAACTTAGATGATGAAGAAGATGAGACGTCTAAACCATCAGCTGAAAAGCCTATCCAGTCCCTCCTTATTTTGAAGACTCACAAGACTACTATCCCTATCCAGGGGTTGAAGACATGTGAATGCTTGGGCTCATAACGGCCCTCAAATTTCAGTTTTTATCTAGCCTCTCAAACGGCTAGTTTTCTCATGTTTTCCAAGATTGGCTCCATAACGGCCAGAATTGTTCAGATCGACAGAGCTAGCTCATAACGGCTGGTTTTCGAGTTTTTGGTTTTGGTTCTCCTTGTTCTTAGACGGATCACTGTTCATCACTATTTGGAGTTACTGTGCAAAATCACTGTTCACTTTTACTGTTCATGTCCGGACGACACGCGCAGGATTACTGTTCAGATGCACTATTCACCCACTGTTCAAGATTTGTCTGCCGACACTACAGTGCCGACAACTACAGTTTCAAATTGATTGCTTTCACTGTTCAGACTGGCGCCAGACGTGCCTGTACTGTTTACTTTTACTGTTTTCTTTTGACCGCATTAACGCGGCTCATGATTGGAATTTACTGTTTATGCTTTTGCTCAGTTTATTTAACGGGCTCCCCTCCCCCTTTGTAAGGCATAAGTTTTTTAGGTGACTCTACCCTCACCAGAAACTATCTAGCCATTCCCCTTCAGATTCTTCTTCTTCTTCCCTGTCCCTTACTTCAGTAAGTTCTAACGCTTACTTCTGTAAAGGTTTTATCATATAATCTATAACGATTATCTGTTTTGCTTCTTCTCAACTATTTTAATTTCAGTTTTATATTTTGATTATATAATTGTCATACCGCCACTTTGGACGGTTCTACTGCTTTGATTTACAACTGCTTATTTTCTACATTCTATTATCACCTCCCCTCATCCCTGCATCTATATGCAGTCTGCGCTTCCACCCCCACTCCGTCGTCATCCGTTAGGGGATGATTTTTGGTGGAATAAAAAGCAGACGAAACTTGGGAATCGGTAGAAATTCCTTTGAGTTTCAAACCAGGATTAACTGTGGGATGAAGATGAGGAGAATCGTTAAGGGATTCTTCGACATCTTTATCTCGACGACGGAGTCCTTCTGAGGTTGTTGAACCAGCAAAAGAATTCCTTCGTTCGTTAATCAACAGGGGACGTTCAATTCTGTTTGAATATCCCAAATCAGCAAAATTGATTTTAACAGATCCATCCATATATTGTTGGATGTAATCAAGATTAGAGGCATCGTTAACTACTCGAGAAGGTTTTGCAACACCTTCCAAAAGCCATTCGTTGGGGAGGTCAATCTCAGCCCATCGAATCATTTTTGGAGTTTTAATATGAGCATTCTGAGTAGAACTTTGAATCAACAGAGTTGACTCGCCTGGATTCTTAATTACAGCTCTAGGATCCAGATTTGTTTTCATCAATTTATAATAAATACGATAGATGATAGCAACAGAATGGCTACCTTTTTCCATATTATATCCTGATGTGAGAATATTCAGCGTTAGAGCTTTCAAAATATGAACATCAATTAAAGAAAGAGACATCTTGGGAAAAACATCAAAGTGGACAGGACCACCAAATAATGATGACTGAATCATGCCAATTATGATGGTTTTAATATATATATATATATATATTTCAAATTTAGATTCTCTATTCTTTTTGGGAGGTTTTGAAAATTTAGGTTTATTAAATTTTCTTTTCTTGTGGCTATTGTAATATGGAGGGGGTGATTTCATGAAAGCTTTAGATTTCTTCCTTTGCGTTCTGGAGGAAGCAATAGGAGGTAATCCAAACTGTTCACATCCGAATTTTGTCTTGCCTAAACACCCCCCTGACGGTCGTGTTTTTCTTGAATTCTTTGTTCATACCTGTCCCCAGCACATGGCGCATATTATTATTACATTTGTGCAAAAACTAGTTTTGACATTATTTTGCATATATTTTATAAAAATTTTAACCATTCTGGTTCTGATTACTTTCCTTATGAATTTTTGCAGTGCCTAAATGGCCAGCAAAAAGGATAAAGAGAAAGTCGACTCCAAGGCTCTAACTTTAAAATCAGAGTCTTCCCTTGCTTCTTCTTTGCCTATTTCTTCTGTTGCCATAACCAACAGATTTTCTCCATTCTTTCCTGATTCTCAGATGTCGTACTCAAGTACACTTGCCTCCTCTTATGATCCCTTTTCTGATAGATCAAAAAATCCCTTCATTAGGTATGATAAAACGTCTGCCTATATGACTCTCCCTTATTCTCAAAATTTATTCTTTGTCGAATTAAATCGTTCTTCCTCTTCTAAATCTGCCGGAGATATTGCCCTCTCCTACTTCCCTCCAAACAAACTGATTCCTGAACATCCCCAGAAAAATTTGGCCTATTATTCTGCTGTCTTAAAACAAACTGATTCTGTCTCTTTCAAAGCTATTCCTGAAAGAAGTAATCCTCAGAAGATACTTTATCATAGTGTCTATTTCAAAAGGATTATCACTAAAAAGGAATGGGGTAATCATCCCTCTGTCGTAAAATCCCTTAACGGATTTTCTATCCCTTGCACTTATTATGACTATATCGATGCCTGGTTTAAATTCTTGCTTTATCAAATCTCGATTTTTTATCATTCTTGGTTTGTTAATTTTGACAAAAATTTCTCTGGTATCCTTCCTCTTTGGTTCTCCAGATGTGGAACCAATTTGGCCTTCTCCCTGATATTCTCCCTCTCCAACTAGTTGAAGCTTTTCAATTGTTCAAGAACAACTACAAAGTTGATTCTTATGGCTCTAAGTTTTCAACTATGCTTTATTTTGTCAAAAAATACAAAATTCCTTGGATTCTGAAATGGCAATATCACCTTTCAGATGATAAGATCCAACGACAGTGGTTTGTCAAATGGTGGGATAAATGCTCACTAGTTGATTCCATTGTTATCTCTGTCAAAGAAATGTCTCAAGCCCCCAAGGCTCATGCTTTGCCACTAACGGCTAAAACCCCACTCTTAATTACTCCCAGTATTTTCTCTTCCCCAAAAGAAGAACAGAAAATATCCCCTGTTTCTTCTCCCTCCAATTCATCTAGTTCTTCCAAGAAGAAATCTTCTTCAAAGAAGAAAGAGAAAATCAAAGCTCTCCTTGCTGCCCTTGAAGATGATTCTGACAACGACGATGAAGAAGAAAAATCTGCATCGTCCCAGAAGCCCCTTCAAGCTTCCCCATATTATGAAGACACACAAGACTACTATCCCTACCCAGGGATTGAAGATTTGTGAACTAATGGCCCCTTAACGGCTAAAATTCCTTGTTCTCAGTTTTGGCCCATAACGGCCTCGGATTTCCTAAGTGTTCCGACGAAAAAGAACTGCTACCATTATATTAACGGCTGGTTCTCAGTTCACTGTTCATAACAACAGAAAACTTTCCATTATTTAAAAGATCTTCAACGGATCACTGTTCATCACTGTTTGAAGTTACTGTGCAAAATCACTGTTCACTTTTACTATTCATTGTCACGAGGAACACTGTACAGGATTACTGTTCAGACGCACTATTCACTGTTTAAGATTTGTCTGCCAATACTACAGTGTCGACAGCTACTGTTCCGAATTGACTACTTTCACTGTTCCAGATTGGCGCTAAACGTGCCTCTACTGTTCACTTTTGACCGCATTAACGAGGCATCTGCTTTACTATTTGGTTCATGATTGTATTTTGTGTTTTTTTTTAATGTAATTGGCCTATATAATGGGCTCCCCTCTCCCATTGTAAGGCTGAAGCAATTTACCAAAGACTAAGAGGAGAAGAACAAGACTATACTCAGGGGGTCAAGAGAGAGCAGGGTGTACATCAAGTAACAAAGAGATCGGAACTCTTAGGGCTTTGATACCAAATGGGAGCTCTCGTCCGACAAAGACTCGAGGGGCACGACGCCAGGTTGCTTATGCCTGACCAACCCGAACTCCAAGCGTGAGGGACGGCTTTCCCCGTCATGGCCTACACCCGTACCTACCAAAGCATCCGTGTCCTAGCACTTGAACGGACACGAACCTGCCGCAGGAGAGCCTCTCCGTACCCAACTGGAGAGTGAGAGGATCAGCAATCTATTTTGGCTCTGATACCAACAACGGAGGGAGAGGAAGCACAGTATGCATATAGATGCAAGGAGTAGGGGAGAGATGTACATGCAATAAGATAATTTAAAACAAAGCAGTAAAACCAGCCATGAATAGTTGTATAATCAAAATAAAGAACTGAAATTAAAGATAGTTAAGGAGTTTGATAAACAAAGCTTGATATAAGCTTAAATCGTTACAGATTAGATAAAGCTTACAAAAATACATGATAAAGCTTACTCAAGTAAGTGACAGAGAAGAAGAAATGATAAGAGTAGGCGAATGGCTAGAGAGCAAAGGAGCTTCAGAAGATGAAGGTCTCTGGTAAATTGCTTATGCCTTATAATGGGAGAGGGGAGCCCGTTATATAGGCCAATTACATTTAAAAAAAAAAAACAAAATACAATCATGAACCAAATAGTAAAGCAGATGCCTCGTTAATGCGGTCAAAAGTGCACAGTAGAAGCACGTTCAACGCCAATCTGGAACAGTAGCTGTCGACACTGTAGTGTCGGCAGACAAATTTTGAACAGTGAATAGTGCGTCTAAACAGTAATCTTGTACAGTGTCGTCCATGACAATGAACAGTAAAAGTGAACAGTGATTTTGCACAGTAACTTCAAATAGTGATGAACATTGATCCGTTGAAGATCTTTAGATAATTGCTGTTGTTATGAACAGTGAACTGAGAACCAGCTGTTAATGGAATGGTAGCAGTTCTTTTTCGTCAAAACTCTTGGGAATTCCGAGGCCGTTATAGGCCAAAACTGAGAACAGGGAAATTTAGCCGTTAAGGGGCCATTGGTTCACAAATCTTCAATCCCTGGGTAGGGTCTTCTCTGGGACGATGCAGATTTTTCTTCTTCTTCGTCATTGTCAGAATCATCTTCAAGGGCAGCAAGGAGAGCTTTGATTTTATCTTTCTTCTTTGAAGAAGATTTCTTCTTGAAAGAACTAGATGAATTGGAGGGAGAAGAAACAGGGGATATTTCCTTTTCTTCTTTTGGGGAAGAGAAAATACTAGGAGTAATTAAGAGTGGGGATTTAGCCGTTAGTGGCAAAGCATGAGCCTTGGGTGCTTGAGATATTTCTTTGACAGTGATAACAATGGAATCAACTAGTGAGCATTTATCCCACCATTTGACAAACCACTGTCGTTGGATCTTATCATCTGAAAGGTGATATTACCATTTCAGAATCCAAGGAATTTTGTATTTTTTGACAAAATAAAGCATAGTTGAAAACTTAGAGCCATAAGAATCAACTTTGTAGTAATTGGAAAGCTTCAACTAGTTGGAGAGGGAGAATATCAGGGAGAAGGCCAAATTGGTTCTACCATCTGGAGAACTAGAGAGGAAGGATACCAGAGAAATTTTTGTCAAAATTAACAAACCAAAAATGATTAAAAATCGAGGTTTGATAAAGCAAGAACTTAAACCAGGCATCGATATAGTCGATATAGTCATAATAAGTGCAAGGGATAGAAAATCCGTTAAGGGATTTTGCGACAGAGGGATGATTACCCCATTCCTTTTCAATGATAATCCTTTTGAAATAGACACTATGATAAAGTATTTCTTCTGGGGATTATTTCTATCAGGAATAGCTTTGAAAGAGATAGAATCGGTTTGTTTTAAGACAGCAGAATAATAGGCCAAATTTTTCTTGGGATGTTCAGGAAACCAGTGAAAATTTGGAGGGAAGTAGGAGAGGGCAATATCTCCGGCAGATTTAGAAGAGGAAGAACGATTTAATTCGACAAAGAATAAATTCAGAGAATAAGGGAGAGTCATATAGGCAGACGTTTTATCATACCTAATGAAGGAATTTTTTGATCTATCAGAAAAGGGATCATAAGAGGAGGCAAGTGTACTTGAGTACGACATCTGAGAATCAGGATAGAAGGGAAATAATCTGTTTTTAAAGTCAGAGCCTTGGAATCGACTTTCTCTTTATCCTTTTTGCTTGTCATTGTGGCACTGCAAAAATTCATAAGGAAACTAATTAGAACCAGAATAGTTAAAATTTTTATAAAATATATGCAAAATAATGTCAAAATAATTTTTTGCAAAAATGAAATAATAATATGCGCCATGTGTTGGGATAGGTATGAACAAAGAATTCTGGGAAAACACAACCGTTAGGGGGGTGTTTAAGCAAGATAAAATTCTGATGGGAATAGGGTCCTTATCCAACTTCTAGATCTGGGGACTGCCTAAACTTAATATCCAACCTATTAATATCAATTTCAAATTTTGAAGCAAAATGTATTTGAATATTAATACCAAATTTAACAGTTGAAACACCAATCTCGTCAACAGAGAATGGATAAAGCAAAGCAAGGAAAGGCATTCCAAGAATTACTCTTTCGCTCATATTTTTGACAAGAACAGTAGGAATATGAAAATGAATATTATCACAACGGACATAAGCATTATTCAATTCAAAATCAATGTGCAATTTGTTTCCACTTGCAGAGTCAAGTTTCTGCGTTGATTTTTCAAAATATTTGCTAGAAATAAATCCTTCTTGAATACAATTCAAATCAGAATCAATTAAAGCAAAAACATCAAAAGCATAATCAGGGGAAATGGTAATTTTGACTTTTGAATACCATCTGGGAGGAACAATTTTACTGATCATACTGACAATCTTAACTTCATTAGACAAAGATTTATGACTGGATTCAGCCTCATCATCATGCTCAGTTGTTTCGTTATCAGAAACACTTCCTGGAAAACATTGGTTAAGATTTAAAAGCAAAAGTTTTTGTTGTAAATCTTTGTTTTCGATATTAACATTTTGCAAGGCAATTTGCAAGTTGACAATATCTTTCTTGATGATACTAATCTCATGTTGCAAGTCTGAGATAGTAACAACCTTGAATTTTTGTTTTGAAAATCATTTCAAGGTATCTTCAAGAGAGATTTTAGTGCCAACAGGTTTTTCAACATCTTTGGTCATGAGTTTCTTAAGTTTTTTAAGATACTCTTCTTTTAAATCAGGATTATCAATTTTTGAAATTAGGGTAAGAAGTAAATCTTCTTGTTCTTCTGATTTGGTCAGGACAGAATAAGTTTTTGGATTGCAGCAAGATTCAGTACAACCAAAATTGACACAATATTAGAGGCAGAGTGATAATCAGAATCAGAGGAAGATAGAAAATCATTATCAGAAGAATAATCAGAAAATGCATTGTTTTGAAAAATTCTAAAGATTTTTTGCTTATCATCGTCATTAAAAAATATAAGCAAAAAATCTTTAGAATTTTTCAAAACAATGCATTTTCTGATTATTCTTCTGATAATGATTCTCTATCTTCCTCTGATTCTAATTATCACTCTGCCTCTGATATTTCTGTAAATTGTGTCAATTTTGGTTGTCCTGAATCTTGCTGCAATCCAAAAACTTGTTCTATCCTGACCAAATCAAAAGAACAAGAAGACTGTCGATTTGAACCTGATTTTATCTTGAGGCCCCTTGATTGATGCGACGCTACATTGTGTAGACCTGTGTTGCACTGTTCAATATGGGTTTTTTGTACTTGTTTGTTAAATGTACTCATACGATTCTTATTTATAAAAATAAAATAAAAAAATACACAAATGGCATTAATTTTCTATATGCTGTTTGCAGAACTTTGATCAATCTCCACAACATAGATTATTGGATTAGAACTGCGAACTCATGGAATGCAGTTACATTACATTCCATCTATAAAACTTTCTGAGGCAAAGCAATACAGTTTAATACGCATGGGTGATGGGACATCTAAAAGAGCCCTTTTTTGTGCTTCTCTGACATTTTATGTCCATAATTATGTATGTCGCTGATAAAATATATGATATTAGAAGGACTTATTTTGCTACTGGCATATCTATTGCCTTGTTTGGAAAACCCTTGGGGGGTTTTTCAAAAGGGAAATTTTGTTTTAGGGTACCACTTTGAGTTAAGAGAGGATATTGCTATTTTTTTTCTTTTTTTTAAGAACTGAATTTACAACTACATATTTCTGTTTACTGAACACAATCTAGGTGATCTGGACCCGCCTGGATAAGTTATTGGATTCTTAAATTGCCTTGTGAAATTGCCATACAGTTGCTGATGACAACTCAAAATATGATGGTCACCACCAGAAAAAGTTTAGTTCACAAACATGTAAGAATGTGCTTCCACATGCCTTTTGTAGCCAAGTGGTATTTCTCCCACTTCAGAGGGGAGAGGCCTTCTTGTTCAACCAATATTTCTTTTCTTGGAGGGTGGGGAAGGGTGTTGATATGAGGAGAGTGATGCAGTGTGACGTAGTGGGTTGCAAAGACAAGCAACAAATAACTCAAAACTCTTCTCAACAACTAAGATTCTATCGAGGGGATAGAGGAAAATAGAAGAAAAACTCGGTATGAATTTCCTTATTGAAACTATTCAAATATATCAAAGCTCCATTTTAGGTTGTCTAACAAGTATTTATAAGCAACAAACTCCTAAACCTAGTAGAACTTTAAAATAAGTCGGTTTAACAAAACTTATACAACTCATTAGAAGAGGCTCACTTATTCGTCTGTACGTAGGAGTGTCAATGCAGGCGATTAGAAACCGCCCGCTAACAGCTAACCGCCTTTTTATATAATATATTTTTATAATTATAATTATAGTAATATTTATACTTATAATAACATAATCACTTATCATTAAATCACAATTTTTTTTTTTAGATAATTAAATCACAATTTGAGTATTAATATATTATCGCTATAATTTATATGATTATATCACATGATCAATTGATCATTAAATCATTTGATTATATAATAACAAATTATACATATATAATATGACATAACTCATAAGTATACCAATTCATACTAATACAACAATTAAGTATCTAGAGACTTAGTTCTAATGTATGTTACAAACTTATAAGTCTATATATGTTATAAATTATAATTATACATATATGCATATGAATAATATAAATGTATAAGATCAATACTTAATCATATGAATTTCAATGACAATTCAAATACTTTATTCCAGTTAACTCATAAGTATACAAATTCATACTAATATAACAATTAAGTATCTAGAGACTTAGTTCTAATCTATGTTATAAATTATAATTATACATATATGCATATGAATAATATAAATGTATAAGATCAATACTTAATCATATGAATTTCAATGACAATTAAAATACTTTATTCCAATTAATCAAATTATTAATGTACAATGATAATGTGATTCGTATAATATCAAATTAAGTAATTGGCATTAGATTCAATAATATGTTACTTATAATCACAATTGAAGTATTAATGTATTATCATTCTAATTTATATGATTATATAATAACAAATTATACATATATAATATGACATAAGTCATAAGTATACCAATTCATACTAATACAACAATTAAGTACCTAGAGACTTAGTTCCAATGTATGTTATAAACTTATAAGTCTACATATGTTATAAATTATAATTATACATATATGCATATGAATAATATAAATGTATAATATCAATACTTAATCATATGATTCAATGAAAATTCAAATACTTTATTCAAGTTAATCATATTATTAATGTATAATGATAATGTGATTCGTATAATATCAAATTAAGTAATTGACATTGGATTAAACAATGTGTCACTTATAAACACATTGTCATTATAATTGACAATGAAGTATTAATGTATTATCATTCTAATTTTAGTAACATTATCACTATAATTGATATGATTATATCACATGATGAATTGATCATTAAATCATATGATTATATAATAACAAATAATACATATGATCATATATAATATGACATATAATCATATATATCATATGTTTATTTGAACTTCTTTTATATGTTGTGTTGAATTTTATATATATATAGTGTTTGTGTGTATGTGTTTTTTTTAAAAAAAAAAAAAAAGTTAACCGGTTATGATTTAATATTTAAGGAATTTTTTAAAAGTACAAGTAAATGTAAATTTGGGGTCAAATATTTTTTATTTTTCAATATGGGCTCTTTTATAGCAATTGGGCCTAAGAAGACACTAAAAATACAAAAAACAAATGAGGGAAAAAATGCTACAATAATTTTTTTTAAAAAAAAAAGCCCAAAAAAAGCTTAAAAAGCCAAATTTTGAAAAAGCGACTAGCGAGCAGTTATCTATTTCACTAGCCGCTAACCTAACCGCTAATTACCTAGCCGTTAGTGGTTGCAGTTAGTGAAATCTACTAACCGCTAAGGCAGTTACGGTTAGCGGTTATTGCAATAACTGCTAACCGTAACCGTATTGACACCCCTATCCGTACGAGCATAGAAAATAAAGAAAAATATGACATTTTATTCCTCGTTCAAACGAGCTTCGGACGAGATAGCAAACGAGAGCTACTGGAAGCCTTTGGGTTCATCTCGTCCAAACGGGACCTCAAACAAGGGCTTCTAGAAGTTTCTTGGGTTGACTCGTTTGCAATCTTGGTCAGACGAGATAGCAAACGAGCCCTTCTGGTTGCCTTGTTTGCAATTTTGTTCGAACGAGTTAGCACACGAGCCTTTTTGTGCTTCTCCTGCTGTATTCTACAATAGCTCGTTTGAATGAGCTTGTGATTTCGTTCTAACACACCTGTCTAGAACAGTCTTCTGGACACTTGAGTTTGCTCCCAACTTCCTCGTGAACTCCCATGCACCCCTCGATCTACATCAAGGGGAGAGCTCCCCTATTATGCAATTTTACCATACTAGAAATAGAAAAAAATGAGTAACAAAAAGAGAAAAGAGGGGACGTCTATTTTAATATTTACTTAAGTACTGAAATTTTACATGTTCTTAACAATAATACATAAAATAGAAAGAAATAGAATTATAAGTTTGCCAAGATACTGATATATCTTTCCACATTTCGTAGGCATTTGGCAACCAGAGCCTAGTGTTAGGTAGATATGAATTCTGCTATGCTTCCTACTTGATAATTTAGCTTTTGTGTTCTGTTGGCTGCCAAGACATGACCCTCAAATCCTAGTTTGGTTTCCTCTATTTAAACAAAACTTAACATCTCTACTTGGATCTTGTATCAACCGACAGGTGCAGCTGAATTCCTCTCAGTAATTATGTTCAAGTCCTGGATGTCTAGGTGTTGCAGCTGGAATTCACTCTTGCAGGAGAGATTATTAACCATGTATAATCAATGTGCACAGCAATGTAAATGATGGTTATGATACAATTAACCAGTATCCTGGATTTTTTTTGGAATCGAGAGATGCATAGTAATAGCATTGGGTCATGCCGAATTGTATTTTGAAATTCCTTGTTAATTTATTCTTACAAGCCATAATGCAATCTGCAATGATTTTTTCAAACCCCATCAATGAATTGGATACGATGTTGATAATCAACGTGAAAGTATGTTTCAATCGAATAATTGATCCAAGATAAATACTTCCCAATGTGGGACTCGTCCTCCACAATCCAATTGGGCCTTGTGGGCCTCACCACCAATACTATGTAATTATGATGGGATGAGCACTTGGCAGACCTCCTCTTACGGCTGCTATAGTTCCACCACCCCAGCAAAACTAGACATGACCCACCACCACTGAAACCCGAATGAGACACATCAGTGGTGCCATTTTGTCATCAACAGCTTCAGCCACCACCTCCGGCTACCATTCATGAGGAGCATAGCCTCACGTCATATGATATAGAGCCATCAATGATTAGTTTCTTTTTCTCTTCTTCATTTTAAATATTCAACATTAAATTAGAGATATTTACAAATGATCATATGTTTGTATGGTGCGAAATGAGTGAAAAAGTTATTTTTGTCATGACTGCCATATCATGTGTTGGACCTGCCAACCTGAATACCTAGCCCATCGACCAATGGACCAAGATACAGCCACACCTAGCTCCACACCGGATCCTATCTCTTAAGGCATCAACATCGGTCCCCGTGATCCCAGGAAGAAATGAGGGTTTGCAAGAGTCACGCGGCCTAAGAAACACCATGGCAGAACGACCTCCAACCAATGAGTGCTACACGAAGAGCGGCTATGACAAATTGATATCAAAAAGATGAACAACAGGTAAAAAAGGATCTTCGTTTCTTTCTCTCTATATACTATTCTCTGATATTATTCTCCTCGAATATATTAACTTAGACATCAGAGCTATCTCCCGCCGGCCCACTCCAACCCGCTATTTTGCTCATCTCTCACCTTTCTTTGCAAGTGCCTCAAACCACTAGTTCGCAACTGTTCTAACAATACAAAAATTGCATTTTTACGTTTTACCCACTATACAGATCATGTTTGCCCCGAAATACTCAGAAAACACCTCCTACAATATCCCACACTACATTCAAGCACTTAAAAGACTCAAGAATTATTGTCTGCCACTAAATTAAACATGCCTATATTGCATCGAATCATCTCCTTATGAAGTATCTCCACAGATTCAATATTTAATCATCAACTAAAACGTAGTCATGGCCCGTGCACACCACTCATGTTGTGTATAAAAACATTATCCCAATATTAACATTATTCCAGAATTCTCTCTTCCTTAAAAATAATGATGTAAGTGGAAGCAAGGCAAAATCCTATAGCATTTTTTGAGGCCATGGAAAAGAGCAAATCATTTTCAGGCTACTACTCCACCCCCTACACAGACATACGATCAGCTTTCGAGCTTGACAGGTCCAAGTCTTTCAGCTTCAATGGCGCAAATCGCAACAGAGATGCTGCTTTGGGGGCATCTGGGAATCCAGAGCTCAAGAGGAGGAAAAGGGTGGCATCCTACAACATGTACGCCATGGAAGGGAAGCTCAAATCTTCTTTCCGCAACAGCTTCAAGTGGATCAAGAGCAAGTTTACAGATAACTTCGAAGACGAGTGAAGAACATCAAATCATCATTTGTTCTCTTTCTCTTAATACATAAATAATTTGTCTCAAGAATGTTCTGTGATATCTAATCTGTTCATAAAGTTCATGGGAGGATCATTCTTACCTTTACTTGCAAGCAAACCCAAAACATATTTCCAAAATTTCGCAGATATAATGCAATATATATATATATATATATATATTGCTTCTGAATGAGTTTATTTTCTGCCAACATGATCTTCTCTTATTATTTTCCAGACAATTATCTATATGGAACTCAGTTTATATAGGCCAGCTTACAAGTTAAAGATGGTAACAAAAAAGCTAAGAAAAGAAGAATGAAACGTACAACTCAGAATATTATGTATCATCTTGAGAATCTGTATTGAGTCGAAAGGATTTTGATATCTTATCTGGGTCGCGATTTCGGAAATCCATTTCAGAAAGAGACCTGCGATATTGAGCAAATATGCTGCCTTCATTGGGGTTGATGATATCTGTTATAGAGGCCTGCAAAAGGGTAAGATTCTTGATGTTCTTGAGAGCATTATGATGACCCTCAGTTTTTGGTGATAGTATTTTATGAGAACGAAGAACTGGGGATAGGGATTCATGCAGGATCCCTTGATGCCTAATCGTTTGTACACTAGAGGAAGTGCTGCTTGCACTGTAACCCATGTCTTGGCTATGCATGTGTGGCTCTTCATTCTTCCACTGCAGAAGCTAAAGGAAAAGTAATAATAATAATAATAATAATAATAATTATTATTATTATAATGAAAGAGGAATTCAGCTTAGTTAAAGAAAATAATCTTTAATTGGTCTATTGATTAGATTAAAGATATTCTGTAGCAGCAATGAAAGGAGTGATAATTAGCCATTGCCCTATTACTATCTCCTTTGAAAGAAAAGGTCTTACTTGCTCTCTTAAGGATTTCTCCTATAGGGCTATAGGAAATGTTCCAAGAAAACATCTGACTAAAAGGATAATTTTAGTGGAGCCAAGGTGTAATTTAGCTAAAATAACAATCGGATAGTGTGATTTGGCTAAAACTGTTAACAGAAACATTATTTTGTAACTAAAAATATGACCAATGGTTGGAAGTTTGATGCATCATTTGAACTCAAATGAATACTTCTCTTCAATACCCAACAGAATTCTATTTTTCACAGAAAGAGTGAACACCCACTTAATGAGAATATAAACCTCAACTGAAAATGTTGCTCGAAAGGTATTCCTTCAAGATGCTTTACCTCTTTCGAAGCGTCAAAATGTCCACTGGCGTGTGCAATTAGGGCCTTTGTCCGATCACCTTCATGACTTGTTTGAGATGGTTTCTTTGTTTTAGGCCTGCGCCTGTAAGATGGAAAAGCACAATGAAGTAACTCATGGTGTTTGGACATCCCATGGAATTTGATACAAGTACAACCCATTGTAATTTACATGGTAAAGTGCCTATGAAGGTTTTGGTAGCATTTTTTCTTTTTCTCTTTTTTTGATGAATGAATTTTTATTACCAACAAAAGAACGAATACTACACACTCCAGAAAGATGTTGGAACCCCTTATGCTAACCAGAGCATCAATTACAAGCAACCACTCTACAATCAACAACAATTACAAACACATTCCAGCAACTACTGAAAACACTAGTTCTAAACAACACATTTACCTACAAAATGCATCAAGATTCCCTTAACTAACAACAAATGCACAACTCACCTTTCTACAAACAACATTATCTGCTTTATACAGAAAAGCCCCCATACACCCATTCTATTAATAGACACCAGTAGCCATTAATGCAAAGCATTTTGAGAGATACCCAACTACTACAAATAGCCACATTCTCATCAGTTGCCTTAAATTTCCCCTTCCCCACAATTCTGCTCCTTACTTCCCAGCATATCTTCTGCAAAGCTTTCTCTTCTAAATTTATTTGGTTCCCATGTTTAACATCATTTCTCTGCCTCCAAATGTTATAAACTGCTGCAACCCTAGCCAACTTGCATACCACAGCTTTTAAGCTCTTATCCTCCATTCCCTAATCCCTTTACTTCAAATTTCCTCCCAACTAGTAGGAATATCAATCTAAAGGCATTTCTGCATCACTTCCCTCCATAACGTTTTACTAAAGCCACAATCAAAGAACAAGTGGTCTCCACATTCAATGAAATTTCTACAAAACAAACATTTTTAACTCACCTTTAAAGCCCCGCTTCAACATTCTACGCCTGTTGAGAATCAGTTTTTTACCGCGAGCCACAATACAAAATGCATGTTTTGGAATAGCCATGGAGAACCAAATCAACTTCCATCATTCAACCCTTGGCTGCTTCTCCCGAATTGCTTCCCAAGTTTCCCTGCTCGTATAACTGTTTGACTTTGAAACCATCCATAAAGGTTTGTCACTAACCCCTAGTGTTACCAAAGGCAGCTTAGCTTACCTTGTATGTTAATCAAACTTTCAGACCTAGCAGGTAGCCATTCCCACTCCTTCCTTTTAATAATACTTGATAATTTTACATCCAATTTATTCCTTGCATCATAAAATACTATATAACCATACTGATCATAGAGTATACCATCCGGATGCCAAAAATCCAACCATAAGTATATGCTGCTACCGCCACCTACCAAGAATTTTAGGACTTGTTTTGCTGTGTCCCTAAGCTTGAGAATCTTCCTCCAGCTCATGTAGCATTTTGCAGCACTTTAGGCAGCCAAAAACATCTCCCTTTTAAGAAGGTTTAATTGACCCAGGCCACCCAAAAAGAACCTGATCTAGTGTATAAATTCCAGATGTGCTTCAAAATTGCTGCCTCATTCCAATCCTCTATCCTCTTCAACCTTAAACCACCTTCCTTCTTTGGAACACAAATTAACTCCCAAGAAACCTTAGCTTTTGCAGGATTTGGTAGCGTTTAAATGAAATTAATTGGTATTTTTGATGATTTAAAAAGGCCAGTGGGATTCAAAAACACATTCCTTTGTGTTTCCAACTCTCATTAGTAGGGAGGACTTCACCTCTGCAGTAACTTAAATAAAGAGGATGAAGTTTTACCTCCAAAGTGCAGCTAAAAACATGATGCATTTTTCACTTCTCATTGAAACTTTTAGACATGCTACTTACAAATTTGGCAGTTAACACCACGAAAGAAATGAAATTCAGAAAATCTAATATCTATCATAGGAAGGAAATGGAAAATTTAGAAGGTGATGGACATAGAATATTAATACAAAAAGCATCAGTAAATAATTGTTAGGATTTTACTTGTTACAACAAAAACAATTTTCCATGCTGCTAAAATCTTAATTAGAAAAGAAAAATTAATAACAAAATATAACACATTAATACATTTAAATTCAAATGCTTGATTTAGGTTTCCTGATCTTCTTTCTCTTTATTATCTTAAAGATCAGCCTGATGAAGACATCATGATCCCTACATAAAAACTATTCATCAGATTATTGAGGAAAAGAATTTCATGTTATGAACTAATAGCTTACTTCTTACGAGTACTGGTTCGAGATTCATCCTTTTCTTTCCCAGGTGCTGGTAGAGCTGAAAGGTCACATGCCAAGGGACTCGAAGTAAAGAACTGAAAGCAGAAAGAACTATTCAGAATACTGTGTGGAATATTTTGATGACATGTAATGCATATAAGCACCAGGAAGATCATAGAAAAGTTCATAAGGAACACTTTCTATTCCTCTTTTTCTATATTTGTTCAATTTGCTTCCAGAGTAAAAGTTCAATTTAAAGAGACAGCCTATACTTCATGTTTCAAATAACCTTCAATTTTTCCCATGTGTTTCTCTTAAATGTTAATCAAGTTCAGAAGCAAAGTATTCTTCATGGTATGTCATTTTGATTTAGCATGATGAACCACTTAAGGTTGCTAAAGCCAATGAGAAGACCCATATTGACCAAGTCCCGGGTTCTTTTATTTTTTATTTTTATACCAAAATGATGTTTATTGTTGCTAACAAAAATGGCAGGTATAATAACCTGGGTTATTGAGCATAAAATCATCATGATACGCTAGTGAGTAAAAACTCAGAATCACTTTAGTTACCTACAAATCAGAGAAAGGAATAGGAAAATTAAAATAATTCAGACAATAACTCATTTTGCTTTGTCTCTGGTTTTAACAAGGATAAAATATTTTTGTTGTGACAAACTAAATTTCAGGATCACCAAAGAAGCAGAAAATAAGCACAATCACATAAGACACCAAGACTTATGTGGTTCGGCTTAGTAAGCCTATCTCCACAGGCGAAGACAATCCAGAGGAAATTCACTAACAAAATGATGGAGTACAAAGAGTAGTATAGAGAACATCACTCAAACCCAAAAGCTCCAATACACTCAAATCTCACTCACACACAAAAATATAATTGGACAAAAGAGACAATACTCTTAATTCTCTAAGCCTTTTTTACTGATCAAAAAAAAAAAAAAAAAAATCTGAACTTTTAGTCCAAAGCCTTAGTCAGCCAAAGAAAGGTCTGAGAACCAGTAATACCGCTAGCAACGACTACAGAGATGCCATGTTTACTTACTTCATTTTGGAGAGCAGAAGCAGCACTGCCACGAGAGGTTGGATCAAGAGCAAGAAGTGTTGTCAAAAGACCAAATGAAGAGGTAGGAAAAGCCCTGAAGGCTTCTTGGAAACTAGGTTTATAATGCGACAGTGGTCGGAAGGTTGTTGGCAGCTTCATTTTCTTCCAATAGTCCTCCTCCGATGGTTTACCACAAAGTTTGAAGATCTTATGGAGCTGCTCAACCTGAGTACAATGAAGAGTTAATAAACTTCAAAAATATGGTCAGTATAAAATCATTGAGTGCATGTCCCCTTGGAAAAGGTAGTAACTCTGCAATGCATGGAAACATGAGAATACCATTGAGCATACAAAATTTCATGGAATGCCCCCAACACATCTATTATAAATGGTTTTGGTTCCAAGTGGTGTCCAAAATGAAGTCTAAATGCATATGTGTCCCTGGAAGGATTCTACCTCTGTTCTCCCGGGCATAATTGGCCTTCCAACAAACATCTCCGCCAATAGGCATCCTGCACTCCAAAGATCAATACCAACTGCATAATCTGTGGAACCTAACAGTAGCTCTGGAGCCCTGTACCAGAGTGTCACAACTCGACTTGTAAGGGGGCGTTTTTGGTTAGGAACAAAAAGATTTGCAAGCCCAAAATCAGCAATTTTTAACACTCCATATTTGTCTATTAACAAGTTGGAAGGTTTGATGTCTCGATGTAAAACTCCATTCTCATGGCAGTGTTGGAGACCAGAAAGTATCTGCTGCATATAGCACTTGACCTGCATCAGAAAATACCCAAATCATTGTGATACAGTTCGCCAAGTGGTGCAATTTATATGAACTATAGGAAATCTCATTAAGTACATAATAGTTCATAAGTGTGTTATATAGTTATGCTTCTTTGTCACTTTAAAGTTTTTCATTCAAATCATAATATACTCTAGGGATATGATTTTAGTACTGTTTGAAATTGATGAAGTAATGTGGTTGGTCACAGTAAAATATTATATATGTTCATGACAATATTTGGATATTGTTGGGTAGAAATATTGCTTAACATTTTATGTTAAATTCACATTTTCTAAGTGTATTGTGAAGCCTATATTTTGGAAAATAAAAAGGTAAGTTGTTTAAAATGGCTTGCCTCACCCCCAGAATGTTGTTGACATACTTTGTTAGAATGTTTCAGTTATAGTTAGCATCTGCTCAATTTTAGTTTGGGGCTTGATACAAATGGTTTCCCACCTGATCAATATCATTTTGGAACTTTTACCTACTATTCAAGATGCTGTTCTTATCACTTCAAGAATTCCCCACCTTTTTGGGCAGCTAAGAATTCAGGAATACTCAGTTGGGGAGGAAAAATGCCAACCTGTGCTTCATTGAGCCTGCCACCAGGACCTGAGATAATTTTAGTTAAGTCTGACTGCATGAAATCGAAGACCAGATAAAGACTATACTGCATCCTCGATGTGGCTAGTCCTTCAAGCTTGATGATGTTGGGATGATCTAGCCTCTTTAGCATCGTTATCTCTCTTGCCATAAACTTGACACTCTCCGGCTCCGATGTGTCGAACCGCACTTTCTTCAAAGCCACAATCTTTTTAGTGATCCTATCTCGAGCTTTGTACACATTGCTATAAGTTCCTTGCCCGATCTGCAAAACCAAAAATCCAAACCCAATTCAGACAACATCTTTCTATCTCCCTATCCCTTGTTAATTTGAGTCTTGTTAAAACATTAACTAAATGATTCAACTTAAGCTTTTGACATAACTGGTAATTTAACAACCCTTGCAAAGAATAAGGCAAAAGAGATGACAAATATTTGGAATGCTTAAGAAGGGTGACAAATGAAGCCTTTCCCACCCCTTGGAGTAAGATGTTCTTCTCTTGACTCTATGATTAGTTGTCTCCTATATACGAGGAATGTTACACACTCCCAATTGCTAATTCCCTAACGTAAAAGTAAAAATCACTATCGGATGAAATAATAAATTAAAGTACAAGCAACATTCTATAATAATTTTCACTGCGACATCAGAGTAGGCACTCCAGAGAAATGCGTATGAGTATTGTCTATATCAGAAATTGAAATCCAAATCTCTTCATTTGAAATCCTAATTTGCAAATGCAGTTAAACAGATTTCTTTACTGAGAGTGCCACTTCTCATAGAATTGAAGCAATATCAATTTGACAATATAGTGAATATGAAACAAAAATTTCGCTCGTATCCTAATAAAAGAAAAGATCATGTAATATCAAAGTCAATAACAACTTTTACGATCATAATTGTCCCACATGGTTCAAGTACAATCGGAGAAAGTGTCCAAAAACTTATATATATAAAAGATTGTACTTAAGCAGGTGGAACACTTGCTATCGCAACATCAACACTAACCTTAGCAAGTTTATCATAGGAATCAGCACTCGTGGGAACCAAACCCTCCAACAGACCTGCAGACACATTATCAACTAGCCACTTGGGCCACCCATCAACCAGCTCATCTTCTCCAATCTTCTTTGGCACAACCCTCTTCGACACATTCCGGCTGCCACCACTCCTCTCCCTCTCCGCCTCTCCTTCGGCACCACCACCACTACCAGCTGCCTCCACTCTCACAGTATGCTTATCTTTCAGGCCGAGATCACCCGATTGAAGAAGCCTCGTTAGCTCCTTACTGGCCTGAACCTTCCCAAGCTGTTTGTGAGTAACGGGTATCCCTCCGCTGGCCTCCTTAACATACCCACCATCCAATTTCAACTTCTCGATGCCCTGATGAGGAGAAGCCTTTGCCTGAACACATCCCATCGCGTCTCAGCAGAATCGGATTGATGCTTTTTTCGTTAAAAGCAAGGTGGCAATATTGTATGGACTGGTATGGTATGGGGTAGTTTGATGATATCAAGAGAAAGCAAGAAGAAGATGAAAATGAGAGAAGTCGATGCCCGCCGTCCTTGGGCCGGCATTTGTTTGGAATTATTGTAAAGGTGGGGGAGAAGAGGGAATTTTCGTGGAAAGAGAGTTCTTTGAGGTTTCCCTCCATGATCAATGTCTTGGGCTGTGATCTCGAGGAAGTGGCAGTTTTTGTAATTTATATATGTAAATTGGCGGGTAGAGACGAGTATTCAAGGGGAAAGGATGGTTGCGTGCCGTATAAGAAGGGGCAATTCGGGCCTTCTGCAAAGAAACGGCCTGGAATGACAAGAACGCCCCTCTAATTGCTTTACGAGGAGTTCAACTGTTCTTTCTTGTAAGACTCGCTTTTCACGATTTGCTTGGTAATCAAATGAATTTTTAAAAATTGTCTCCGGCCATAAGTATCCCGTCACTCCATTTGAGGATAAATCGGGTAGCCAATTTATCTTCAAACACCAGGGAATAGTTCTAGTTCGATGATTATTCTTAGCTTTTTTTATAAATATATTTAATTCTTAATTTTTAAATTTTTTAGTTTTAAAATTTTTGTAATTTTTATTTGAAAGTATTTCCGTCCTTTTACGTCTAAACAATGCATACTCCGTCCGATTTAACGAGATTTCCTAACTGCAAAATTTTTTGCAACAAAATAATATTTTAATGCGGCTAAGTGTCCAAAGGGAACTAATAAATTAGTAATTTGAGAGGAGAATGTAATTAACCCAAAAAAAAACTATAAATCAAGCAACAAGACAAGCAAGGAGAGCAATATGAAGAAGATAAAGGGCGGGCAACCAGGACAAGTTATGGTTGAAAAACAAACTGTTTTGAACAACAAGAGATAGATGTGTTAGTCCCCAAAAGAACAGTTGTAGATCAAAAGAATCCGAAAAGAATCCAATAAGAAGAAGAGCAAGCGACTGTAAAACCCTAAAGGGATCGAATCCCATATATGCTAATGTTGTCTACACAATGTAAAAGAGCCTGCTAAGTTCTCCCGATCTCTCCCCTATACCTACCTGAATGCCAAGTATGACGAGGCAGTGAATTTACATAAAATTATTAACCTCATGGGCATTCAAACTGCAAGCCAATCACCATCCAACAGAGGAAAAAAAAAAAAAAAGGAGTGGATAGCCAATCTCAAGTACTAAAATAACAATTAATCAGCTACTACAATTTACAATCTGTGTGAATAAAATACTCATTCTCAAAAGAATTTTTTCTTTCACCCCCAAAGTAATTTCCTCCCGCAGGCCGCACTCATACAGCCGTTGTCAGATTACATTTTTCAGGAAGAAAAAAAAAATGCTAGCCATCTCCAATTTGATGATACACAATCTGAATCTGACAGAGGTGCACCTGATAGCCAACTGATGGTTTATGTTCAAGGCCAAATTCCCAGCAGAGGAGGACCAGCTAATACTCTTTGCTTGGATATGAAAAGCTGACAGCCAGCTGTCCAGATAAAATCCTTTCAGAGTATTAGTTGTATTGCCTATATATTACATTCCCAAGCATTTCACACACACACCCTGATCTGATAGCCAGGTACCTTAATGATGCTTCCAGATGCAGCCTGGGGTCACTTGCCTTAATATGCTATAATACTTGATCCACCCATCAAGCTTCACCTTACTCATTTGTTGGTTTCTTTGTGTACTATATTTTCTTATCTTCGACAGGAACCTTTCAGCCTCCAACGAAAGTCGTTTTGGAATGCATCCAGACTGCTATCTAACAAATCTGCTGATGTTAATACTGTCTCCATTGGTAAGCTTCTGAGAGGTGGGTAGACCAAGATCAAAGGGTCCACGCGAGTCAGTCTGATTCAAACCGTCAAAATATAATAAAATTTACTATTCAAGAAATCATTCATAAGAATCAATCAATTGCTTCAGTGAAAAATTCAAGTACCCATTTAATGCCTGACAGCCCAAGACTACTTTCATCATTATATGTTCGTGAACAAAGCAACAGGTCTGTTTCAGATTCTTGATGAGCATGATCTTGTGAAAACCCAGATTGACAGTTGATCTGCATAACGAAGTAACAGACATTAGAACACTCATTGGAACTTATTAAGGTGCAAACTGGGTTGATATTAGCATCTTAAAGCCCACTAGTCTCATGCTGTTTCAAGTCTAAACCAAGCCTTTGTCCCAGCTACTTGATAAAGCAACAACCAAAAATAGCCTACCAGATGATCTTAACTACAAATGACAAATTAGTCAAATTCTAAACAAGTTACATTCAAAAAGTTCTACCCAACAGATGTTTAGGAATCAATCCGCCCTTGCATATACTGTCAGATTCAAACGGTTGACTCCTAATAGTCCTGAATCCTAACAAACCCAAGGCAAAATGTCCACATCATTAGCAAGGCATCTTTCAAGTCCACTAGCCCTCCTCTTCCATCAAGAATCAAGTGATACCTCATCCAACCTTTGTATCAATGTAATAATTTCTAGAGCACCAATTACATTACACAAGAAACTTGCAACATTTAAATATATTAAACATTTCTAGATCAAATTTCATGTCTTTCAAAAAAGTTTCTAAATTTCAATTGTTAAACGAAACTGTGACTGATGTAAAAACCAAACTTCAATTAGATATCCTGTTTGCAAGAAAATCCAGAAATCCATCAATGATTAATATAGGGTATGATTCATATAAAAGACTGACATACATATTGCTTACATACAAGCACCGTACTTATTGGATGAATGGGATTGAAAACTATCTGAATACTAAACCTGTTAGCATTTCAACCCCATATTTAAGCCATGTAAAAATTTCAAAACTCTCAGTAAAAGAATAAAACATGTAAAACAAAATTGAGCAAACCTCAGCTGCTTTAAAAAATTTGAATGAATTGGAGCCAGCATCCTGGCTGCAGCCCCCAGAACAAGCACTTGCATTCCAAGGCAGAACATCTTTTTCCGAAGATGAGAATTTTTGAAAAGGAAACGCCTGGCATGTTTCTTCAGCATCCAATATAGATGAGCGTGAATCTTGAGTGGAGAACCTTGGAACTTGAGCACAATTTGTTTGGGCAGCAATATAAGCATCAAAGGAATCAGATATTAGTTGACTCGGATGCAAGCCTGAAGTGCTCCCAACTGATTTTGGATCGCAGTTATTGGACTTGCCCTGTAAGGAGGCTACAGACAAGAGTCCTCCAACGCTTATATCGGTTAGACCATTAGTGATGGGAACAGAATTTTTAAACTTTCCCTGTATGGATGCCTCAGAGAGGAGGCCTCCAATGCTTATATTAGTTAGACCATCAGCCCACAGGACTGATGATTGTCCAGGGCCAGCATCCATCCTCAGTTCCCTATCCTAGTTAGAACAAAATGAGTAAGTTTTAGAACAGTAGGAATATTTATGACCATATAAATTGCAAGAGAATCTCTAAATAGAACCACAGGGTATTGGCATCATAGCCACGCAAGCACCAGTTCAAAAGAAAAATGAGACTTTACAACAATTATATGATCATTTTAATATCTCATCATTTTTACATCTTTAAAGAACTTACAACATGTACAAAAACAAAATGCTCATGGATATATATATATTAAAAAAAAAACAGAAACAAAACAGAAAAAGGGAGCATGAAATTTACCACAAGATCAACAGGACCATTTGCAACCTCCTCAGCAACAATTGCAGCTGTTATTTCACTTACATTGATTCCTTTGAGCTCTTCACTTGTCACCTCAATTTGTTTCCCTTTGCTATATGTAACCTCCACATTATTGTTGCAACCTTTCCGTGTGCCCTCAGATTGCAAACAATCAATGGGGGGAGTTGATGAAGAAAGGTTACCTAAAGTTTTAGGTTCAGAATAAGAGAACCAGCCATACCTTGAAAGAGAAATCAAGTCAGAAATTTCACATAAACCACTTGATCTCATAGGAAGAGAAAATGGCCAATCCTTATACCTTAGGCGGAAAATGTCAGGGCTTCCAACAGCTTCAAAGACATCTCCTGCACTGATACCATTGTCATTCAGAGTCCATCTTCCGCAACCAGACACATTTTTAAGTATGTTGTATGGGCAAACCATAGGCTCCCCAAGAGCAATACTTGAACTGCCCCACTTGCTATTTAAATGCCTAAGCACCGATGAAATCTTCTTCTGAGCACTTAAAGTAAGTTCCAAGTATGGATAATGTCCATCCTACATAAAAATTATAATTTGAAAAAAAAAAAAATCAAAGACAACATAACTAAAAGGTCAACGCTTTAGGGTTCTGTATTTAACCTTTTCCAGTCCCATGCGAGTGTCTTCATCTATTGGGAAAAGCTGCAACTTTATCTTTGCAGATGGAAGAAGTCTTGGTCCAGGATAAAGCTCAAGTAGAGGTGACCTTTTTGTTTTTTCTGAAACACGTCTACTTTTGACTGGAAGTTCTGGACACCTTCCCTCAGCTATGCTAGAAAGTGGAGATTGCTCATCTTTTTCAGCCAAAAACTCTTCAGCTTTCCCTGAAACGTGAACGTTCAAGAACTTGAGCAGAATGCAAAACATAATATATGAAACTAATATCCCATATTTCTGTTATTGTTTCCTTTTATAAGCCAAGCATGTAAATGAGTCCCAGCCATGATAGAACTGACAGGCAGTCCATGAGCTAAATCTACAATACTCCATAAATGAAATGGTACGGACAGTTAATCCACTTGGACAATGATTAAATAAAGGGATAAACACATTTTACCCCATGTGCTTTAACTACTATGTTTTACCCACCTAAGTTTCATTTTGTATCGCAGATGATAAAATGGTACCTCGCTTATAGCTAAAAACGGAGATGGTACCTCCATCTAACTTCCGTCCAAAAATTGACGAAAATTCATGCCAATACCCTTAAAAACTCGACATGTGTCCCTCAAAATTAAAAAATTAAATTATTAAAAACGTAAAAAAAAATTAAAAAATAAAATAAATAAATAAAAATAAATAAAATTGAAACCAAAGCCACCCTAGCCAATTTTTTTCAATTTTTTTAATTTTAAAATTTTTAGGGACATGTGTCGAGTCTTTAAAGGTATTGACGTGAATTTCTGTCAATTTATGGACGAAAGTAAGATGAAGGTACAATCTCTGTTTTTAACCATAAGCGAGGTAGTAGATATCTACAATACAAAATAAAACTTAAGCGGGTAAAAATAAAGTAGTTAAACCACAGGGGCCAAAAATGTGTTTAACCCAAAAAATAAATTCCGCTTAGATGAAATTCAAGTACAAAACTTAGAGATACGCCTCACCTGCAGATTTGTAACTTTGACCACCAGTTCTCTTTGTGGATTTCTTTTTTCCAGTGCAATCTATGTCTGCCACGCACTTTGAGGGAGCCTTAACTGCCTTCCTGTTTCGCTGTCTAGCAGTGTTCATGATTAACTAGCTTTCCTGTTAATTTAGACAGCCGCTAAAGTCATCATTATCCTTCTTGTAATAAAAAATAATAATATTTCAGATCCAAGCTTCCAGACCATCGGAGATCAAAGATCATTTACTGCATAAGTATCATACAGAAATGCTTCTAATTTGTCTGGAAACACTTTATGCAAATAGCGCCATATAAAAGGTCCAAAGGAGTTAGGATTTCTATGCTATAGAGCAAGATAATTTACGGAAAAATTCCTCACATTCGCAAATTGAATCCAAAACTAATTTAAAATAGTAAAGTTCAAACCATAACACCTAATTTTTGCCTGCAGAATTAAGAATAAAACTTCCACTTCCTAGGGACAACAATTTTTCACATTCTTCACCACTTCGCATTAACGAAATAGAGTATGAAACAACAAACCCACCTCTTTGTTTCTCATTAAATCTATCATCTATAAACTCCTTGAGATCTAACACCGTAACAGAAATCCATTATTATGGTTTTCTCTTTCCACTCCTTTGAGATATAAGTTTAGTAACTAATAAGCTTAAGCTCATGAATTGTGCAGGCTAGGACATAATATACTGAAAAATACATCACAAATTCCCAATACATATCCAATTGATAAACCATACCCCAAATTTACAAATTCCAAGTCTTCCATACACTTCAAGTGATCTTCAACACACCAAAATTTTGCAATACCAGTTCAGAGCTCAGACCTTAGAAAGAAAATAGACCATTAAACCACCATACAAAGAAGCCCGAAGAAACCACAAACTGATCTTCAAAAAAAAAAAAAATTGTATCGCAATACAGGAGTATATATAGAAAATCAAATGCCAAAACAAGGTCTATTTACGAGGTCAAAATTCGGCATATGGACAAAAAACCCTAACTTCAGGGACACGGATAAGAGTGCTCAATTTAAAAACCAGTCATATCCCCAGCTAGGGTTTCGGCCATGACATACATACAGAAATCAGAGTAGCTCAAACGTTTCAAAGACATATTTTCACTGAATTTCGAGTCAAAATCATGACCAACACTTACGAAATCAATTTAACTTGTCTCTAATGAAAAAATATATATATACATACACACACACAAGAACAATTTGCAGCGAATAGGCAAAAGAAATTGAACAGCGCGATCGAATTCTCACAATCAAAGGACTTGAATCCTCGCGTTCCCGAGTCGAAGCCTCCTTTTGAGAGAGAGGGAGAGAGAGAGACAGAGAGAGATTTTGAACTTGGGAAAAGTGATTGGCGGGAATGGAATGCGGGAATTTATAGGGGTCTTTGTTTTTGGGCGAGAGTCGGTTTCTCTTTCTCACTACCTTCCCCACAGAGAAACGTTGGGCTTCGCACTAAATACTTCTTTGGGCCCCTTATATCATAAACACCAACAAAATGGGGAGTTTGGGCTCCTTATGAGCCCATTTAATTTGACTGATGATGTGGTAGTAATATTTAGCCTTTTAATTAATATTTGTAAAAAAAATATATATTTATATTATTTAGTAAATTGTTATACAACTGAGATGTAAAAATAAACTTAGATTTATTTGTAATTTTGTACAAGTATTGATTTTTACTATCACGTCCTCAAGTTATATAACAGTCTATTAAACAACACTACTTAAAAAAATAATAATAATAATAATAATTTTCACTGTTGGGTCACTCTACTTGTATAACAGTCA
The DNA here is from genome assembly GCF_901000735.1 of Corylus avellana. NCBI lineage: Eukaryota > Viridiplantae > Streptophyta > Magnoliopsida > Fagales > Betulaceae > Corylus > Corylus avellana. Next base: position 5,918,932 of record NC_081551.1, on the reverse strand, counting down.
TATAGCAATTTACTAAAAATAAATAAATGAAATGAATTATTAATTTCTACTACATGAAAAGTCGATTGTTGAACATACTTATCACGGGAAGCAAGAAACCAATTTATATTTTGCTTCGTATTAGATTAATTATTTCTGTCAAGGATTGTATTGCTATTAGTATAGGGTAGGCTAAAATTACAATTTTACAATTTGGGAGTTTGCATTGCTATTAGTATAGTAAAATTTTACAATTTTACACCCCATAAATCAATAACCAATCGGGATGGGTGTGCTTTGCTATTGCTTGTAATTCTTTAATTTCTTTATCTTTTGGGAATAAATGACTTCAAATTATTATTATTATTATTATTATTATTATTATTATTTTTTGTAAATACTTCACTTCATTCATAATAAACCAGATTACAACATAACATAACAAGAAAGAACCAAGAGGAGGGCACCTCAACAACAAACCCATAACGTAAAAGACAGTGCTAAATCTGGAAAATGAAAAACCGGAATAAACCGAACAGGCAATGGACGCATAAATGATCCCAAAGAACCATAAACTATCCGGACCTCTATAACTTGGGCAGAAGCCAAGAAATCGACCACATAAAGCGGTAAAAACACCTAAACAGAGGATAGGCAAGAGCATGAATCTCAAAAGAGCCATACAGCATGAATCTCAAAAGAGCTATACATCTAACCTAAACCTTTGTTAGGATAGAACAACAACCACCGAAGTGATTGAGGGGGGAACAACACTACTAAAAACATAACAAAATTAGTAATCAAGGAGCAATAAACTCTTGATTCAAACAAAAAAGCCTCTACAAATAGAAAATCAAATACAGAAATAGAAAATAGTATGAAGAACTCAAAAAACAGCAATTGCGGTGGAGGGGCGGAAACTGTCTATGGAAGAGGCTAAAAGTGGCTCCAGGGAGCAAGGACATGTTGCGCTGTGGACAGGGCCTGGCGGAGAAACGAAAATCTGATTTTAAAAAATCCAATCTTCAAGCCTTCACAGATCTGGCCAGTGAGGAGGAGAATCTATAACAACTACTGTTTTGTAAAGATTTTGGATAAATCTAGAGAGAACTTTAGATGAAAGAGATATTTCTCATGAAGAGAAAATCCCAGCAAAAAGAAAAGCCTAAGGAAGTAGATCAAAAGGTGAGGAGAAGGAAACCAAAAGGTTTGCTCTCCTCCTCTTACTCTAGCGGCAGGTAGAGTGGCGTTTAGAAGAGAGCTTCTACTTTTAAGGTTTCATGGAAATCCTATCAATATTTTTTTAAATCTGACTTCAAATTATTTGATTCGCCAACTTTCCTTCCGTATCATGAGCAAGTTTGGTTTTTTTTGTTTATCAATATTGGAAAAACCAAAATCCTATAAGCCTAAGTTTGCCAAATTCAGCATCTGATATGTCATATTTAATTTTAGGGAAAATAAAAATAAAAACTCAAAAAATAATAATAATAATAATAAAAAGAAATTGGCTAAAAAGTATTGCCCAAATTATAAAAATTAAAAATTAAAAAAAAAAAAAAAAATTCTCTAAATTTTAGTCACCTTAAAATCAGTCCCATCAACTTTTCAGTCTAAATTGCTATAAGAATTTTTGTCACGCCAATCAATTGCCAAATCAACCGTCACGTCGGGAGGAATTTTTTTTTTTTTAACTATTAATGATTTTTCATTTTCTTTTTAAAAAATAGTGGAGCCTTTTATGGTAATACTGAGAAGAAACCACAAGAAAGTTATTTCATTCAATATTATTAGCCCTATATTCAGATTAAACTAGTGATTTTTAACAGAAACAATCAATAAATAAAAATTGAAATTAGCTAGATTTGCAGTGATTACAAGTTACAACATCTCTGAGCACACAATACATCTGACCAAACGGAAATTTCAGCAAGGAAATCATTTTATCCCTTTTTTTTTTCTTTTTTTTTTGCCTTGCCCTCGAAAGTAATTTCAGTATGGAAATTCATGACCTGGAGTATCTGCATGCATATCCATGCAGTCATTGGAGCTTGGTGAGTTGGTATCCCGGTTTTGGAGATGAGTAGAGTTTATCTCATTATTCCGAGGTCCTCCTGTTCCATATGCAATAATATTATTTGAATGGTATCCACCTTGTGCTAAGTGATAGGACTGAATGCTCCGACGAACGGGGCTGGAGAGAGCATTTGAGAATACAGAATTCTTAACTTGATTATCAGATTGCCCGGAACGAACTCCCTGCGCAACGATTGCTGCTGCCCCGAATGGACCGGAAGAGACGGGGCCACCCAAATTGGACAAGTGCATTGCATTTTGGGCATGCTGGTTCTGAAATGAAACCCTAGGGGACACTGGTGCCTCATCTGATCCATATTCAAGCTCATTCTGCAAAAATAAAGATCAAGAAAATCAACAAGAAGTCACTTTATTTAGCCATGGAGATCCAATCCTTCTTTTTTGACTGCCCTGCATTTAGGCACACCCAGAAAGACGCAGCGTCATCAAAGTAGTTAAGACTACCTCGCTGAAAAACAAATAGAAATGCAAGTGATCTCACTTTTTGAAACCCCCTTTTTTTTATGACGATAAACTCCTTCAAGGCAAGGCTATTTCGTGTACCCACCTTTCGGAACTTTTTGAATCCATTAAAATTAATCCATAGTAATATGCAGTAAAATCATTTAATATGGACTCTCGTATAATAGACATGACATAATGGAAATAATTATCTTTCCATAGCATGTCCAGTGGTTTAGTTACAAAAAGTAATTTTGTAGACATACATAGTTCCAATTACTTCTAAAAACACTTCTCTCTATGAAATTTTTCTCAGATCCTTCCAGGCTCCCGTTCGTGCTTGAGGAGGAGGGAATCCTCCCCTCCTTTATTGCTGTCTGCTGTTTCCTTTACTGAGTTTCTATCTTCGAGAGAGAAACTCCATTTTCTAAGAGTTTTCTCTAAATCTGCTAGTCTCTTGTGAGGCTCTAACTACCGTCCTTGATGATCTATCATTGATCCTCATAAAACCGCAGCCTTAGTCTCCCCCACCTCAACGGCCACATCATCCACCTCACCATTAGTCCTTTCCACTGGGTCGCTTGCTCAAAGTCAGGTCTTCCTTTCTCTGCCAGTTCCAGCTTGCAACGTGCCACTCCACCGCTCTCTCCAGCATCCAAGCTTCTCGGTGCTATCAACCGCTTCTCCCTCCAACATCCACGAGTTTGCGCGTGGACCTCACGCACTAGACAGCCTCCTCACACTGCCTTCCTCTGCCTCACCCTCCGCCAAAGCTGCTGTTTTATGGGTTTTTCCGGTTATTTACTGTGTTTTTCTGTTGGGTGTTGTGTTGTTGTTTACAACTTAGCGTAAATTGTTTGGGCTTCAAACTCTTTGCCTGTGATGGAAATCCCTTTTTCGCTGTTCTTTCTCGTTTTAGTCTATTCGGTTTCCTTGAAAGCCAAACTAGATCTAAGTTGTTATTTCCTAGTCTATTCGGTTTCTTTGGAAGCCAGACTAGATCTAAGTTTATAGGGGTTCTTTTACTCCCTATGGTTTTATCCATCTTAGTGGACTGCGGCTCTCACAGGCTGCATTCCCAAGTGACTTTCACCTTCCTAGGTTTCTTTCTGAGCTCTGAGGTGCTTGTAGTCTATCTTGGTTGGGTTATTGAGTTGTTCACTTGTTTTTGTTTTGTCTTTCACTGTATTATGTATATGTAATTTGTTTCTGCAGTATTTATAAAATTAAAAAAAAACAAAATAATAAAATAAATAAAAAATTGTATTCTTGTCACTAAAAGCTGAACTTTGAGATGATAGATGATAATAATATCATCCGTTTTGTACAAGGGTACTCAGTGTAAGACAAACCAAGGTCTGAGCCAGCACACATGATCTGATGGATACAAGGAAGTCAACACCAAAACGCCAGCCTCTAAGGCAAGACATGGCATAAGTGAGGAATAGCATCACTTGTTTTTTAACATCCTTAACACTTTTCGATAGTCACATAGTCATTGCCAAGTGATGAAAAAGGACAAAGATGGGGATAAATAAAGGAAGATAGTGTGTACAATTTCATTCCTGTAGATTTTTCATCTTTTTGGATAAGTTATCATAAATTGGACAACTGAAAGTAATAGAAAACATACAGAACGTCTTCATCGCAAGAAAAGATAATAGAAGACCATCTCTTAATGATTCCAGTATGGTTAAAACTACACGAGAGAAGATAGCACTAATGGACGATTCAGAACCATCTGACCTTTCATTACATTGTTTTCTTTCTTCTCCTTCTTTTGACTAAGACATAGATGGTTCAAATCTTGGCGGTGTTGAATCTTCGAATTTAACAACTCAGAGATGTTAAAATGGAAGGAGACAGCTAAATGATAGAACAACCTGAGGCAAAATGCGATGTCTACTAGGTGGGGTTTTCTGCTAAAGCCAAGAAATATCTTGGGAGGGGTATATTGGATACAATCCTACCTTTCAGCATTATTTTCGCATGAAGTAGCATTGTTTTAACTATACGAAAGCAGGAATCAATTGTTTTAAAATATATGACAACAAAGATTGTATACACTTTCTTTTGTCACTCCCAGATGTGGAATATGCATCTAAGAGCAGGGTGGCCGGATGTGCTCATGTTTTTTCATAAGCATGTATAATTCCACCACCTCCATGAGATTGAACCCACGACTCACCCCCATCCCTTGTTTACAGGGGAAGGAGATGCCACTTGCTCGAAAAACCATTGGCAGATATGCTCGTGTTTTCATGTCTGACATTGTTTGTTCATAAATTCATAGTGGCCACGTAATGGTTTTCTAAAGAGAGAGATAGTTGTGGCTCCTTTTAGAGCTGTGCCACACGCCCAGTTAAAATAGAGGACCCAACAAGTTGTCTAAGAGCTGGACAAGAACAATTTTTAAATCACCTATGCCAGCCTACCAGAGGAAGTTGCGTTGGTGGACAGAAAAACATCTCAAGCTCATTTTTCTATCTAAAATACAAGAGATACTCGTAGCTTCTTATCAGTGACTCACCAGGATTGCGCAATGGACTTATGCATGGCAATAGACACTTAAAAGAATTAAGAAATTTGCTTCTATTATGAATGATTTTCGGCACCTCCCACATGGGATTGTATGGCTCAAACTAAAAACTTCTTTCCTTACCAAACTTCATTACAAACTCAAATTTAAACCTTCGAATCTTCCTATAGGGCTCGTTTGATTCGCGGAATGCGTATTCCATTAAGAAATGTAATAGTTATTACTGGGAATAAATGAGAGTGGAATGGAATAGTTATTCCTATTCCTTATTTTGGTAACAATACACATGCAAAAACTGGAATTTAACTAAAATTACAACAAAAAAAACCCCATGCTATTTATTTCTTTTTTTTTTTTTTTAACTCAAACTGAAAAAATAAAAAAAATAGAGTGGCCAACCAACCACCCCCATAAACAGCCGGGGGTGGCTGCAGCCACCTCAGAGGCAGATCTGGGATGGCCATGACCACCCCTAAAGCAAATCTAGGGTGGCCAAGACCACCCCAGAGGAGCTCCAAGGGTGACCGTAGCCACCCCAAATGCAACGGGGGTGGCCGCACCACCCCCAGACGCCTCTGGGGTGGTCCCTGAAGGCGTCCGGGGCTGGTGCGGCCACCCTTGGCCTCTCACCCACTTTATTTATTTTTATTTTTATTTTAAAATAAAATAAAAAATAATATGGGTGTTTATGGAAAATGTATTCCATTCCTTAAGGAATAGCTATTCCTCTCATTTTTTTAGAAGAATAGCTATTCCTCTATGTATGGGATTAATTATTCCCACGGGAATAACTATTCTTAGAAACAGACCTCTACCAAACAAAGGAATAACTATTCCATAAGAATAGTCATTCCATTCCAAGAGTTTATTCCACAAACCAAACAAGGCCGTAAAGTTTCCATTGTCCTTCAATGCAATTAATAAGCTTCACGGGCATACATAAATTAAATAAAACAAACCACCAACTGATTATGTAAACCTATCACAAAGTTGTATACTTCTAATTACACTTGTAATATTTCATTAAGATGATATAAATGAACTCTAATTGCCTTGATTTAAGTAAATAAAACCTGAAAAGTGATGACCAACCGCCTTCCTCTCATTCTCATCAAACTCTCTATCTTCCAACATGTGAAATCCATCTCAAATTGGAATTACATACTGGGAGATAGACCAGATTGCTTGCTGCACAATGTTTACTTTTCAAAACAATCAGCCCAAGAGATTAGAAGTATATGGCAACATGCACCGCAGAATAGTGACAGGATGGGGTTTCTAATATGCAAAATGCAAGCATTCCAGCAGTCCACGAGCAATGGAAAGCAAAACACAAGCTAGGGATATAACATTAGCACTATTAAAGTATTGATTAAGTGATTAAATTTATCTATTTTTATTAGCTTAAGCTTTTGGGACAACCGATAATTTAACATGGTATCAGAGCCAAACGTCCTAAAATCGAACCTTGACTCTATCAATTCACCCCTCATTTAAATTAAATATTTCACGTGTTGGCCCTTACCTATTAAAAGCGAGTTTGAGCGCACAGGTAAGGGGGAGTGTTAAAGTATTGATTAAATGACTAAATTTACCTCTTCTTATCAGCTTAATCTTTTAGAATAAGTGATGATTTAATAAGCACAAAAGTAATAAACATTAAGGAAGTTACACCACAAATATATAAAACCAGAAAGCAAAGCAAGAGATAACAAAAGGACCACTAATTAATGGAAAGCTAAGAAACCTGCAAATAAGCGACTATATCCACCGTTGTCACTCTTGATCCTTCTTCTTGTTGTCTCAAAATCCATTGATATAGTTTATCCTGCAAGGAGAATTAGGAGGGAGAAAGAGAGAGAGTTATATACATATACATATATATATATATATATATATATATATACACGAAGGCTACAAGAAAAGGGCAACAATTGACAACTGATAAGACAAACAATGGAAATGAACATTTAAGGCCAAGGGGAAAATTATTGCCATTGAGTAACATCTCGTTTTTATCCATGATTGACAATTTATACAAGAATGAAATCCCAAAAGAATAAAACCAATATGAGTTAACAGCAATAATTTGAACAATAAAAGTCGCATATCAAGCAATGTAATTCACTGGGGGACACGACCCAAGTTTTCCCTTAAAACCAAGATGAAGTTGTCTATCAAATGGAGTTTGGGTCAGCCCGTGGATTTGGTTATGGGGCACACTTTATTGGGCTTGGACCCGGTGAAGGACAAGGGTTTGGGTCAACCCGATGTTTCTACAATGTTGTGCATGGCAGGTGGCTCAACCGCTGTCTCTCAACCTCCTCCAGCGAAGGTTGGTCTTCAACGGTTAACTCCCACCAAAGAGTCTATTGGGTCTATATCAGTTACTACTCTTAATGGTTCTATTGTATCACACTGACACACACAGTAGATGGCTCAACTGTCATGCCTCAACTTCAGCCCAGAGGAGGGTGGAGGGAGGACGATTGCCGGTGGTTCTGGTTTTGGGTCAATATCGGTGACAACACTCGACAAGAGGAGCATGGCAAGACAAGTTTTTTCCGCGACTAGGCCTTCATCGTGCATCCATCAGCATGGCTTAGATTCTGCCGATAAGTCTAGGTGGAAGGTAGTGTTTTTGGAAATACATCTCCCCACCACTCTCAACAGCTGCCGGCGAGGTTCCCAATTGGGTTGAGGTACCAGTTAGACAGCATTGGTGCTAGGTAGATAGGCTGGGCAATGATGCTTTTGTCCCCGGGCCAGTTGGGGGTTGTCTACCAGTAATGACCCTAAGTGGGCTCTTGCTATCAATAAGGGAAGAATTACTTCTTCACAGCTATTTGTTCCCTTCGGCCCTTTCCTTTCCTCGGGTATAGTGGGGGAGGCCGATGTTTTTGGGGATAAAGAAATTGGATTTGCTATGTTTGTGTGGCTAGGATGGAATTGGGTTGTGATTGGGGAAATAGGCAGCTTGCTTTCAACCCGACTCTGGCTCGAGACATGAAGCTTTCCAATGGGGTGGTAGCCTCTCTCTATACCCCTTTAAGTTCCTATCAACTTGTTGTATTGAAAATTTATGGTAGCTCAAGTTTTGAGTATTCAGAATGGGTACTGCAAAGAGTGAAGGAAATTTATCTGGTTGTGGGGGTCTCGTGTGTGAGTTTTAAGGAGCAATTTATGGCAATTCTAACATCTATTGAAGCTAGCCGTAGTCATAAGGTTCCAGCCTCCGGTTCTAAACTAGGGAACAAACTATTGAGGCTAGCCGTAGTCATAAGGTTTCAGCCTCCGGTTCTAAACTAGGGAACAAAGGTAGCTACTGCAAAGAGTGAAGGAAATTTATCTGGTTGTGGGGGTCTCGTGTGTGAGTTTTAAGGAGCAATTTATGGCAATTCTAACATCTATTGAAGCTAGCCGTAGTCATAAGGTTTCAGCCTCCGGTTCTAAACTAGGGAACAAACTATTGAGGCTAGCCGTAGTCATAAGGTTTCAGCCTCCGGTTCTAAACTAGGGAACAAAGGTAGCAGGGAGTTAAGAATGTTGGAGTTCTCCATCAATTATGATTTAAAAGGTGAGACCTCAAGTCGTGGTAAAAGTAAGGAAAAGGGTTATGAACTCTTAATGATGCTTAAATTGTTATCCTAAAACGTTAGAGGATTGAATGAGGGGGATAAATGTCTTAGGGTGAGAAACTTAATCAGAAAATGGAAGGTTGATATTGTCTATTTCCAAGAAGCTAAGCTTCAAGTCAAGTCTCGTAGTGTTGTGCGTAGTTCATGGGGCTGTCATCATGTGGATTGGTGTTGTATGGATACCATTTGAGAAGCTTCAATGTGATTTCTTATGGGGTGGGCTAAATGAAGAGTTCAAATATCACCTGATAAGGTGGTCCAAGGTTTGTTTGCCAATCTCTGAGGGAGGGTTAGCGATTTGGAACCTGCAGATGTTCAATTGTGCTTTCTTAAGGAAATGGCTTTGGCGCTATTGGCTTGAGAGAGAGGCTTGGTGGAGAGTGGTGGATTTGGAAATTCATAGGGTGGATGGTATTCTAATGAGCCATTGGGCCATATGGGGTAAGGTTATGAAAGAATATTAGGAGGGGTTAGGGAAGCTTTCAAGTCATGCCAAATTTGAGGTGAAAGATGGCTCCAAGGTTAAATTCTTGCATGATATGTGGTGTGAGGATATGGCCCTTAAAGAAGCCTTCCCAGATTTATATGGAATTGCTTGCACAAAGGATGCTTCTATAGCGGTTCACGTGGAGCTTTCTAATGATTCCCTTCAGTAGAACATGAACTTTGCTAGAGTGGCTCATGATTGAGAGGTGGATGTCTTTGCCTAGTTCTTCGAGGTGTTGTATTTAGTGAGAGTGAGACAGGAAGGTGAAGACAAGTGGTGATGGGTCCCCTCCAAATAAGGGTTTTTTATGTCAAATCCTGTTGCGGTGTCATGGGTTGTAATGACGGCTTTCATTTCTCTTGAAAAGGTTCTATTGAGGGTGGCCTTTTTTACTTGGTTTGTGGCCCTAGGAAAAATCCTTATCATGGACAATTTCAGGAAGCAACACAACATCGTGGTCGATAGGTGCTGCTATAAAAGGAATGGGAAGTCCATGGACCATCTTCTTCTACAGTGTGAAGTTACTTGTGCCATTTGGACTATTTTCTTCAGTCGATTTGGACTGTCTTGGGCTATGCCTAGGCGAATAGTCAACTGGTATGCTTGTTAGTGGATTGCCGCCAGCACTCTAAGTGTTGCTGTGTAGAAGAGGATACATTCATGCCTTTTGTGCTATCTATGGATTAGAAGAAAAGGAATGACAGAAGTTCTAAGAACCGTGAGAAGACTTTGGAAGAGATTAAGTCTTTATTCTTCAATACCCTGTATTTTTGGACAATGGCTTATGTTTCTCCTTTAATGATTAGTTATCATGATTTCCTTGTTCTTTTTACGCCTATTAGGTACGTGGTTTTTCGTGTATATTTCATATGTATATGTAGGTGCCTTATGCTTTTTATTTTATTTTTATAAGTAATATTGTATATTAAAAAAAGTGCAATGCGCCTCTAAGTACACATATAGCCTTATGCTTTTAATGATATCTTGCTTATAAAAAAAATACAGATTTTTCATAAACAACCGAGATTTTGTCCATCCCGAGGTTCTATATTTATATTAAAAGATGGAGTACTACTTGGAGTAGAAGCAAGGAACCAAATAAAGTTTTCAAACGATATTTATGGAAATCTGTTATATAGCATAACAATTTTTTTATAAGTTAAACTTTTTGTATAACATATAACCATTTCATATTGTAAGAGTATGCACCAATACATTGCTTATAGTGATGAAATGTTACATAACCCATTAATGGGTAATGCCACTTGAGGTAGTAAAAAGATTGGTATTATTTTCAGAACATGGTGTTAATGGTTGAGGGTTCAGAGACCGTAAAAGAGTTGCTACACTGAGAGCTAGTCAAATCGCTGAAATATGATTCTTGAAACTGTCCAATCTTAAGCTTTTTGGATGGAACTTGCAATCCTAGCTATTAGCATAGCATTTTTTAAGAAGATTTTGATGATATAGCAAAAAAATTCAAAGAACATCATTACATAAGAAAAGAAATGCTTCAGATGCTGTACAATAGCAATGCAACGCTCAAATCAAAAGGCTCCATAATAGAAATATGCCAAAGCAAGTAGACAGGACAGGAAATTGAAGCACAAAGTGAAAATAACGACTTGAAGCTTTAAAAGAATTCTTAACCAAGCAAGTGTGACTCCATAAACAATAAGAAAAAAAAAATGCAGAATTGGGGAAAAAATAAGAAAAGAAAACTTTTACTATGAATCAAATATAGGGACAAATTGACGACCCAATAAGCAAAATATCAAATAGCTCCGCTTGGTCTGTGAGAAAATCAGGAAAATTGTAAAAATGAAAACAAAATAATCCCAGTGTCTTCGTTATTTATACTCAACAAACCAAAAGCCACATACAACAACGCCATAGTTCAAACAAACCGAGAGCTCAAGAAAAAAAAAATCCGGAATTCATGATTTTCTTCAATTTTCTCGGTAACCAAGCGATGTGATATGCCAAAAGACAATTATATTACAAAACAAACCATCAAACAAACACAGTAATCCCATCATATTAAACCCCTGACATGTATAAATACATAAAAATAAAAATAAAAACTATATATTATTATTTAAGAAAAGAAATGAAGAGGAGCGAACCAGCGCGTGACGTTCACCGGCTTGGAAGGAGAGGCGCTGGTGGTTCATGGTCTGGGTGTAGAGCTGGGAGAGGGAGTTGGCGGCGCTGCAGAACGTCGTGTACATGCTACGATCCACCTCGTCCAGGCGCGTGGCGTCGGACTTCCTCTTCTTCGCCATGGTCGGTGGGTGAAATTCGTTTTTTTTTTTTTTTGGTTCTTTGTATTTCACCTGTAAATAGAAACGGATGGATAGGGAAACGTTCGTTGTGTGAAAGCGTGGCGGATGGTTAAAGACAATGATAAGGGGCTGAGAAGTTTTTGAAGACAAGTTGGGAGCAAAGAGATGGAAGTTGGGGGCTCTTTGATTCTTTTGGCACGTGGATTCTTTCTTTTTTTTCGTTTTTGTGTGTATGTGTGTGTTTTTTTTTTTTTTTTTTTTTCTCTTGGGTCTAAAAGGCCAGAAAGCAAACACTCGTGAACAACAGTCAACACCGAGCTGAAGCTCTAGCCCAAATTAACATTAGCCCAAAAGATTTAAAGTTAAAGTTAAAGTTTTTTAAAAAAAAAAAAAAAAAAGAGGCTAAGATATTAATCTCTTTTAAAAAAAAATTATCAAATTAATATAGGTACCTGACACGATCTAATTACGACCCACGGGTATGCGTTACACGATTAGCCTATACACGAACACGACCTGTTTAGCTAAACAGGTAACCGGGTCTAACACGATTATGACACGGAAATAGCCGGGTAACCCGACACGACCCGTTTAACCATTTTACAATAATCGGGTCATATCGGGTTAACATGACCTGACACGACTCGTTCTCTTAACAAGTAACCCGACCTGCTAAAAACCTTAAACCCTAAATTTTTTTTTAAAAAAAAAATTGTAATAATAATACATTAATACCAATACAATTGTTAATAAAAACATTCACAAAATTAGCAATTTTCAACTCTATACATATTAGAATATTAGATAGTCCATTTCCATAATTCCATGTAATGCAATAATGATTTTAGTCTAGATGTTATCTGTTTTAATGTTCATATTAAATTTCACACACACACACACACCAGTGGCGGAGCCACATTAGCCCTTGGGGCACCCCCAAGGATTTTAAAAAAGATTTTATTTTATTTTATTTTATTTTTTTATTTTTTAGGGTGCCGTGGGTAGTAAAAAAAAAAAAAAAATTCCTTTTAAAATTTTACTTACCCATTACCTAGACACAGCAACCCTTCTCCCGCACCAAAAAAAAAAAAAAACTCTAAGTCGCTCTCTCTCAGACTCTCTCTAGTCTCTTCGTAAAGTGCAGTTCTAAACTTTTTTTTTTTTTTTTTGTATTTCTGTCTTTTTGATATAGTGTCGATATGTTACATTTCTAATATATCAATTTGAGCAAATATTTATGAACTTTTATAGATATTTTTTGTGATGCATATATTGTGTGAAGTACCAAATTTTTAGGGTAGAAAAAATTTTTAGGACGCCAAAAAAAATTTAACAGCACCCCCAATAGAAAATGGCTGGCTCCGCCACTGAACACACACACCTCTATATATATATATATATATATGTGTGTGTGTGTGTGTGTGTGTGAAATTTAATATGAACATTAAAATTAGATAACATCTAGACTTAAAAATCATTATTGTATTATATATATATATATACACCATTTATATATATATATATATATATATATATATATATATAATGGTGTATATATGAAATGAATATGGATCAAATTAGATTTCCCACGACATCTCCATCATAGCAATAAAGAAAAATATAATAATAATAGTAAATAAATAAATAAATAAATAAAACCTAACAAAAACAAAATAATAAATAAAAAAATAAACAAAACTCAAAACTACCTCATCATTAGATTCATTACAAATTAGGTTCTCATGGGATGCCCGGTGCTATCCACTTGAAGTCTTGAATGATCCATGATCCATCCCATGTAATCAAAGATATGAATTATGAAACATTACAAATATGTTCATTTTTTTACCTTTTTTTTTTTTTAACTGGGTCTGCTGGGTACCCGTGGCCGTCAGACCCGGTTACTGTTTAGGTCTGGCGGGTACCCGTCAAACCTGGTTAGTACCCGCCAGACCTGAATAGTAATCGGGTCTGACGGATACTAGCAAGACTCGAACAGTAATTGAGTTTGCCGGGTCGACCCGTTAGACACGAATTAACCGGGTCTTAAACGGGTAGACCCGATTAAGACCCAAACTCGATAAGGCCAAACCCAATACCTGTTTTTTCGTGTCGTGTTCGTGTTGGGTTCACGGATCGTGTTAAAATTGTCAGCTCTACTTTATATCACAATAGTAGAGTTATCATTTTACATATTTTTGACGCTTCTACTTTTGTGATATAAAGGATTAGATTCAAATGAATCGGAGAGAATCTTAATCTGTTAAAATCAATTTTTAGATCAAAATAAAAAATTGTAAAAGCCAAAAATCAAGAATTAATTTTCACTTTCACGTTATCACTATATATATATAGATGTTGCTAGAAAGAGCCATTTGGTAGTAAATGTTTGGCCATGGACCTTTTCATACTCCTTTGTGTTGTTCAACAATTATTTAAGGCATATTTGAAATTCCGTTTGAGAGATCTAAAAATGCTTTTAACACTCAAAAAGTCTGTTTGAAAAAAAAAGTATTCGTTTGGTAAAAAAATTAAAAACGTTTTTAATTGTTCAAAAAGCTTAAAAATTGCCAAAAAAACACTTTTAGCAAAAACTTAAAAATAAAATTTTTGCTCAAAAATTTTTTTTGACTTAAAAGCTCTATTTCTCAAACACAATCTCAAATAAACTCTTATTCTCAAGACCATCTCATCTTCATGTATACAACTCCTTCACTATTTTCGCAATCCATTCACATGGACCTCACTGTTGAACCAACCCTCCGCCATCAACCCCTTTTTTTCAAAAAAAAAAAAAAAAAGAAAAAAGAAAAAGGTAAACACAGTACTTTTTTTACTTCAAAGTCACTTAAAGGGTGATATACTATTTAAAAAAAATAAAAAATAAAAAAATTGAAGCGTAAAAAGCTATGAGCAATAGATTTAATGGGGCCTTGGGTCAAATCGTTGACATTAACCAACACTTAATGCTGCTCCAGGCATATGTTGCTAACAAGCAAAGTTAATGGTTACTTAGTGAACAGAAATTTCATCCGACTAAACTAGTTAAAGAAGAAATTTCCTCTAACCTAATTTAGTAAGTGTAAAGTGTCATTTCTTATATTTTTTTTAAAAAAATATTTTAAGAGTCATTTATTACGATTCCACTAATTTATGAACACAAACATTAATTTTTAAGAAATCAAAACATATTGAATGGCACTTATTACTTATTAAACTAGGTTGAAAGAAATTTCTGTCATTTTTTTTTTTTTTTTCGGGTTTAAGAGTTTAAAATGGGTCAGTTTCATTTTGGAAACAAAGATTAAATCGTTTGTAAAAGTTTTTAATAAGGTATAAATAATATGGATAAAGTTTCAATGGGTAAGAAAAAAAATTCATTCAATCAAGTTTATTAAGTTTATATATTTTTAATCACATTCATTTTGGATGTATGTTATCTTAATAGATTTAATTCAAAGAATTTTTCAACTCAATTTAAAGAAAAATTATTATAAGCACTCGAAAATTCTTATAAGCTACCAATATATAGAGTATGGACCCTCAAAAAGAATGATACATAAAATTTAGACGCCAAAACTAAGGCTGTTGTTACACGATCTATGAATTAAACATGAAATTAGAAGGTTTGGACTGACGAGTCTAACCAGTTTGATTAAATGGATTAAGTTATAGTTGATTTATATAGTCTTATATATATGTCTCGACATAGTCAAAATTCAGTATGCGACACAAGAGTTGTCAATTTTTTACGCAACCTGCAAATTCGACATAAATTCAATACAAAATTAATAAATTAGGGTTGAAGAATTTAATTATATTATATTATATTATATTAATGTTTGGATGTAACTTGAACTCAACAAACAAAAATTAATTGTCATCTCGGAGGGGTAAATCAAAAGCCCCACTAGTTATGGATGTGTCATATAGTTGTTGTGACCAAAACGATCATGCGAAGAAGGAAAAGAATGGGAAAATGACTTTTGCGGAGCACATGAGCATGTAATTCCCTTGAAACAGAGAGAAAATGACACAATGGACCACCACTTAAGCAAATACACAAAATAATAATAATAATAAGGGCTAATTTCACTTTAAACTCTTGAATTACTACGCAATTTGACAAATCTCAAATTTCAAAACCTCTTAATTTGAACCCTTAACTTTCAATTGCAGTCAATTTGAACTTCTTCGTCAGATTAATACCTAAAAGACCAACAAAATATTCCTGATTTTCATTTTTATTTATTAATTTATTTTTTATTTTAATTTAAAATTAAGATTAAATTTAAAATTTTATTAAAAAAAGTTTAGGAGTATAAATGTTATTGTCTTACTTTTAACGTTTAAAATTTGACGGAGGGGGGGTCAAATTTATTACTGCAATTAAAAGTTCTATAGTAAGGAGTATAAACTAGTGACTTCCGCTTCATAAGGCGTGATTTCTAACCGATTGAGCTACCCGTTAGAGACGGAGGTTTGTCTAATCTTGTGATAATTTAAGGGTGTAAAGTGAAGTTGCTCCTAATAATAAAAAACCTTTACTTTTTTTCAAATCAAACTGCAATGATCAAATTAAACTAAACAAAATCAAACCACATGATTTAATGACTTTTCTAAAGTCCACTCCTGAGATCCCGGAGTGGACATATCAACGCACACCCTGACACCCCCAGCCCCAGGCAACATTTTTCAGAAAAATAAAAAACGAATAAAAAGAAAAATAAAAACGTTGTAGTGTTGGTTTTCTCTCTCTCGCTCAGTGTACGTCTCTCTTTTAATGGAGAGAACGAAACTCTTAAATTCCATCCCCGCTTCTTAGTTCTCAACATTCTCTGTGCCTCCTTCTGCCAGCACGATTTTCGAGGTCGATTCTTCTGTCTCTTCCTCTTCATCTCCCTCTCCCTCGCCTCGAAGGTTCGGAATTCGAAATCTTCTTCATATTTTGCAAACGTCTTTCTCAGCTGTTGTTTGTTTCCGTGGAAACAAACGGAATTCCTTTTCGCTTTCGTTCCGTCTTTCGTTGTGTTGATCTGTGGTGGAATTTGCTGGTTTTTGTGCTTAGAATTGCAATAATTGTATGGCTTTATGCCTGGAGTTTTGCTCTGTGTTTTTGTGTAAGAGTGATTGATCTGTTTACAGTTTTTGGCAATTCTTCTTTGCGTGTTTGTGTTATTCATCTCAGAATCTTTTGCAAATATTTTGTTTTACGTTTTGTTCTTTTGGTATATTGTTGAATTTTGTGGATTTGAGGAGTTTTTAGTGGATGTAGGATCTTTGACTGGAATTACATTTGGTGGATAGATGAGTGGATAAGGTTTAGTGGCAGTTTTTTCAATGGAAAACAGCTGCAGGTCCAGGGTTCAAATCATTGAGCTGAAAATTGTTTACAAATTTAGATGGAAACTTGATTAAAACTTGTATAAGCGGGTGTGAGTTTGTTCATTGTTTGATTGATTGGTAAGGACGCCAATTTTGAGAAGGCCAATCAAACTACGAACATTTGGAAATCTCTGAACTCTATTTCTTCGATTAGTTGTGAGAAATTGAATGTAGCACTAAGGAGTATATCTGTTGAAGAACCTGAAGCATGTTGGAATTTTGCAAACAAATCTGTAAAATGAAAAAGTTTGTTCGTGCTGCACAATGGCCTTGAATATAAATTTTGTGAAACTGCTATTGTCTACCTACAAAATGGCCTCAAAATAAGCTGTTGAATTTTTTTAAAATTGTGCATGCGGATTAAGAAGAGATTTTTATGATTTCTTACTTAAAGGTTTCATAAATCTGTATATATTGATGCCATATTGTAAAGCACTCTTTCTTTTCTCTACAAGGTAGCATTTGTTACCTGCAAAGTGTTTTCTTTGGTTTTGTTTTATTCTAATTTTTTGGGATAACTTGTTTCCTAATGCAGATAAAGTTGTTTGCCTTTGATATTCAGGCGTAAAATTTGCTTCTATGAAGACTGAGAAAATACTGGTGACAAATTCATTAATAGAGAAAATGACTTCAGCAAAGATGGCTGATAGAAAGGCCATGCTTGATATTGCTTCATGGATGTTTAATGTTGTCACATCTGTTGGAATAATTCTTGTCAACAAAGCCTTGATGGCGAAATATGGTTTTACCTTTGGTATGTCACTTGTGATTATTTTAATACAATGATTTGATTAATTTTTCTCCCTTGCATTACTTACCTAACAAATCTTGTGCTTTATGCCTTGAATATTATCATGATTTGGATACAATCAGTCATGTTGTGTGGTCTGTTTTCTATTTGACCTTCTTAAAGAGGAAGAAATTGGGGAGAATTCTTGTTATGAACTTTTTGGATAAGTTAAAAATTAATTAATTATTTTGAATTTAACATAAACAATGCTGGCGTGGATTTTGGTTTCGCTTTAAATCTTGTAAGTTGAAGGTTTTTAAGTAATATTTACTTAAAATTATAATTTTAACAACGGATGTACTTGTGTGCCTCTTTTTTATTTATACCTTTCATAGGTTTTTTCTTTCCCCCTTTTCACCTTAAGAAAAATCGTAGCATAAGAGGCCTTCCACTGACTTTTGGCTGATGTTGCCTCCATAGTGAAATAACTTCCACATTGAAGGGAAACAAAAAGATATTAGATATTTGATTGTCTTTCTATTGATTGTTTTAAAGAAATGACATCATCTGCTAATGTGAGTCGTATGGTTTAATTTCTTCACTCTGATTGAAAATTCCTCGATAATGTTAAGATTAACACTGCTAATCATATAATGAAATCACTATGATTGATTAGAAAATGGTCAAAATGGATCCTATAGGTGAAATCTATTACTTCAAAGGAAACAACCTTTGGCAGTTCCAGTGATGGGGATGGAAAATTCCGTCTAAGAGATGCTCATTTTAATTTGTTTCAAATCCATTTTAAACCTTGATCAAATCAAGTAAAAAGGCCCAAGGGCGCTTCTTGGTATATTCAACATTACTTATTAAAAAAAAAAAAAATCAAGTAGAAAGGCCCGAAGGCGCTTCTTGTTGAAGATTTTGATTCTTTTTTTCTTTTGTGATCAATAAATTTCTCGAAGAGACACGAAACCTTTCTTTTTGCTGAAGATGGTTTTTGAATGTTAAAATATGTTGAGATACTGTTTTAGTATTATCTAGGGAACCACTCTTAATCTGATTACATTATTATTATTGTCCATGAAAGTTGCATGTATAATATTATAGACATTTAAAAAGGCTGCCTGGGAATGAAAAGTTTGTTTTATTGACATCTCTAAATCTTTAGGATTAGATCTCTGATAAAACTTTGCAAAACTAGTAATCTGATAGAAAGATGATTGGTCAAGAGTCCTTGGGATTTGTTTATAGTTGTATATTTGGTATGAGCAAATTTTGTTCGTGCATTATTTGCTTTTATCCGAAAATGAATCCTTTGAACACTTTGATTAGATACAGAGATACTTTGATGATATACCCATAAACCCTCCAAAAAAAAAAAAAAAAGAAAGAAAAATTCTTGAAGCATCAGTTCATTGTCAATTACAATGCCATTTTTCTGACGTGTTTTTCTTTCTAGTGCTCTGTCCCTCCCCAAATGGGGCTTTATCCAACTATTCCTTTATTGGCCACACTGAAGGGAAATAATCCATCTATCGAACAGACCTAGGGATTCTATGTTGTTTCATTCTGACTTGTAGTCTTTCCAAGGCGCTAAATATTGTTTTGGGGTGCATTTTGGTTAGAGTAGAATTGGATAATGGATTTGAGAACTTGTTGTAAATGCTCTAACTTACAAGTTATTTTGAAGGTTGCACCAGATATCCTCATAGGAATCTAGCATTAATTTATAGAGAACTGGTGTATGGCCAGCTGATATAATGTTTAATTATGATGGATTGTAGTTGTTATAGCTTAACCCAAATAGTTGACCTAAGGCTTGCTGGTTTTTATGTTGGTCATGATGATGGATTCTGAAAAAGCTTAGGAACCCTTGTCAAAGATCCAAAGGCAAGCCAAGAAATTGGAAATTGTCTTTGAGGCCTCTGCATCTACCCATACTGTCGGAGAAGAGAACAAACTCTTACGAATAAATTTTTAGCCATATGTTAATGCACACTTTTGTACAACACAAGAATGCCATGAGGAAGGGCTCGTGTACAGAGCTTTCAACAAGATAATTCTGCCAAGATGGAATCTAATTCATATTTGCTTATGTTGTAATAAAATATATTTTGTTATGTTTGCAAACTATTTACCTATCAAAAAAAGTATATATTTTGTTATGTTTCTTAGATTAATAGTTGTGATGAAATAAAACAAGTTGCTGCAAATTGCTCCTAAATGTTTGCAAATCTGACATTGCATTCTATATAATGCCTCCATGCAGCTACAACATTAACTGGTCTGCATTTTGCCACAACAACCTTGTTGACCGTTGTTCTTAGGAGGCTGGGATATATTCAGGCTTCTCATCTACCATTTTCTGAACTTTTGAAATTTGTTATATTTGCAAATTTTTCCATAGTTGGGATGAATGTGAGTTTAATGTGGAATTCTGTGGGATTCTATCAGGTCAGTTTTGGTAAAACAATTTGTTGACTTTTTTGCTTTGAAAATTTTAGAAAGTATAATTAATATTTTCCTTTTCAATTTTCATGGTCAGATTGCGAAGCTGAGTATGATCCCGGTATCTTGTTTTCTGGAAGTTGTCTTGGACAAGATGCGATACTCAAGGGACACTAAACTTAGCATAATGGTAGTCCTCCTTGGTGTTGCAGTTTGTACTATTACTGATGTGAGTGTCAATGCAAAGGGTTTTATAGCGGCTTTAGTGGCAGTTTGGAGCACTTCGCTACAGCAGTATGTAAGTAATTCTTTGTTGAACCCGTGATACTTTATAGAGATGCAATTAGGTGTGAATGGATTAAGGGTGGTAAATTAAGTCCTGGGGCTAGGCTGGTTGAGTCTTAGGTACATTATGTTTGTATTCTTTGCATGTATTTCTTTCATGTATGTGCGTAGAAAGACATGCAACCTCATTCATGAATACAGTCATATACATGTGTTGCTCACATTATTTACCTATTGATAATTTGGTATCCAAACCATATTAGTTTCTTGTGTTTAATATGGGTAGGGTTTTCACATTGCTGATTTGGAATGATGTGGGTTTCATAATGTTAGAGAATATGTATGTGGGTTTGTCCCACATTACTCATTTGGAATGATGTGGGTTTCATAATGTTAAAGAATATATATATATGAAGAGGCTTTGATTATTGACCTGTATAAATAAGCCTCTTATGTAACTCTCAAATCAATCAAGAAAATATGTTGTCTATTAAGGCTTTAATAAATAAATGTAGGCTATTTGTCAGACCACAATAATCTTTGTGTCTATTTATGTTATTTCTTGTTGTTCTGCTTTATATTATGTGTTCTTACGCATAACGTAAGTTCCAAACTGAAGACTAGATTGAGTAGTGTTGGTTCATTTCAAAGGTCACATATTTCTTATCTTACTTATAACATAGAATATATAACGTTGTTTTGATTATTATGCTTTTGCAGTATGTACACTATCTTCAGCGAAATTATTCTCTCGGATCTTTCAACTTATTGGGGCATACTGCTCCAGCACAGGCAGCATCCCTGCTAGTATTAGGGCCATTTCTTGACTACCAGTTGACTGGTAAAAAGGTTTATGCATATGACTCTAGTCTCGCGTCTACGGTAAGTTTTTTTTCCTTCTCTTTTAGTCAGAATTATATAAATTTGGTTGGCATGATGAGGTGTACTTTTCTTTACAACCGTGACATATGGGAAATTTTCCAACATCGCACATATCATTCCATGACCTAATTCTTCTGTCTATGCCTTTATATGCATGTGATTATCAATATATTTTTATGCTTAGTTGCATGTCCTTTTTACCCGTATTCATGCTTGTATTTGTATCTTATGCTTTAAATGTCCATGATCTGAGTATTGTGGTTGGTAGCCTAAGTTTAGGGGCTGCAGTTACTTTTTATTACTATTCAAATAAAAAAAATCATTATGAAACAAGAAAATCATTATAAAATCATTACTTTTTATTACTTTTTCTTTTTCTTTTTCTTTTTCAAGAAAAGTACGAACAGTGCCAAGGAAGGGGGTGATGTTTAACAATCACCCCCTAAGACTTTTCTGTTGTATGTTTTTCACACTAACATATTTTTCTTATGGAAGGTGGGAAATTCATCCTTTTTATTGCAAAGAGGGATAAGTCATAAGTTGCCTGCCTTATTAAAAGAAACATGCTTCTTCTTTCAATCTTTTGCGAAAGAGCATATTGCTTATGACTCTTCATTAGGTATAGGAGGGGGAGATTCAATGGGTATTATTGTCCATGAGCTAGTCTCATCTTTTGTTCTTCCTCCATAGTTTGGACCAATGACATTTCTTTAATTTCAAACCCTAAGGGGAGAATAGCAGTGTAATCATTCTTCCTTGAAAATCTATCCCCATTTCAAACTGTCACCATTTTGGTCTTTTTTGTCATTTGGGGGATATATTGTTACAATTATAAGAAATTAGGATGCCAATTGCCCAAAGTCAAAGTTTGGTGGGGATGTACATTAAGTGCGATAGTTTGGGGTGGTAAAATTATAATTTTCCCCAAAAACATTGCCTCTAATTTGTTTGTAGAGAAATATCTTAAATTTGCAACAATTTACTCGATTTAGGTGGTTGCTTGATTCTTTTTTGAGCGAAGTTTCTTATAAAGCTTCTTAGAGCATCAAGGATCCCACTTTAACAAGTCAAGTGATGAGACAAAACATTTATTGTCCCATCCATATACAAGAAATATGGTCATGGAATAGCATAGGCTACCTCATATGCTATATATGGGGAAATATATTAATTGCCTTTATTTTATTTTTATTAAAAAAAAAAAAAAAAAAAAAACTATACATGTGAAAAAGCCCTAACAATTTGGAGGTCGTCAAAATTGACGGCCAAAATTGAAGATTAATGACTCTTAAAAATGCATTTAGAAGAAATAAAATAAATGCATATTTAAGTCTACATACCCTCTTCAAACTATCACTCGATTGATAATGTTCTCTCCAAACTACTAAAACATTATTAATATCCCCACCAAGACTAGCAAAAAAATCAAAATGCTCCTATAAATTTCTCAATAAGACAAAAATACCCATATACATTCGAAAAAAAACTAAATAAAAAAACTTCAATTTTTTTAAAAATCAAAGTTTTTAAATTTTTTTAAAAAAGAATTTTTTTTTTTTTAAAAAAATTGTTTTAAAAACGAAATATTTTATTTTTTTAAACGGAAATTTTTATTTAAAATTTGATTTTTTTTTAAAAAAAGAAATTTTTAAATTTTTTTTCTTATAAAAAGGAATTTTTTATTTTATTTTTAAATTTGGCCACCCCTTGGATTTATTTATTTACTTATTTTTGGTTGTAGGTTTTTTCTAGAAGTTTTAGTATTTTTTGTTTTTATTTTATTGAGGGTAATTTCGTCATTGGGGAAACATTGACAATGTATTTATAGTTTGGAGGAAATATTGTCAATTTGGTAGTAGTTTAAGAGAGATATGTAGACTTTTCTCTATATAATAATTGTCTTATCATATTAATATTTTTGTCAAGCTCATCGACAAATATATGTTTTCTCCACACCTGGCATACCATCATGCTTGCCAAATGTCAATATGGTTAGGAATTATTATCCTATTTATAAAATACCTAAAATTATAATCTTATTATTTTATAAAGAAACTCAAATTATGAGCTTATTGAATAGTAAATGATTTATTATTAACCTGAACTTTGGCATATAATAAGACAAGCTCAGGGAGAAAATGTAATCCAACAGATTTGACAAAATATATTAATCTGATGAACACTTGTTACTTTCATTTTTATTTTTATTTTTTTCTCTTTAACCCTCAATGATTTGGGTCACTTTTGTTTGGATGCAGTTATTCAGCTTATTGAATAGTAAATGATATATTATTAACCTGAACTTTGGCATGTAATAATAAGACAAGCTCAGGGAGAAAATGTAATCCAATAGATTTGACAAAATATATTAACCTGATGAACACTTGTTACTTTCTTCTTCTTTTTTTTCTTTTTTTCTTTTTTTTCTTTAACCCTCAATGATTTGGGTCACTTTTGTTTGGGTGCAGTTATTCATAATTCTCTCTTGCACTATCGCGGTAGGGACCAATCTGAGTCAATTCATCTGCATAGGCAGATTTACAGCTGTGTCGTTCCAGGTGCTTGGACATATGAAGACCATTCTTGTTTTGATTTTAGGTTTCATTTTATTTGGTAAAGAGGGTCTCAATTTACATGTAATTACGGGTATGATCGTTGCCGTTGTTGGAATGGTCTGGTATGGCAATGCCTCCTCTATGCCGGGTGGGAAGGAACGCCGTAGCCATTCTTCTCTAATCAACAAATCCCCCAAACACGGCAGCTCGACAGAATCCTCCGATATGGATGATAAGGTCTAGATTTCACTAAAAAACTCTACATTCCACTACTCAAAGAAAAGAATGTTGGTGAAAGGAATAGGATCCTCTCCAGTTCATTTGAACGAGAGAGTATTCAGTTAGTTATATTTGAGGAATATTTTTGTCTTTTCACTTTTTGGGGGAACAAAAATACTTTTCTAATATAACTAACTGAATATTTTTAGATTTAAATGAACTAAAAATGATCCTAATTTGTATTGAAAGGGTGCACTGTCCCCATTAAAATTACATTAATTGTTTCACAGATGATGTCCATTGTAATTTATTTCCTTGATAATTTTCAAGCCATCTGCTCTCTCTTCTTTTCTTCTGCCCTTTGTTTGTCAACCCTTCATATATTTTGTTTCTTTCTTTGCTATGGGCTGGAATATTAGGCCCAACGTTTCAAAATTATTATGCTTTGGCAATATGAGCCGACAACTTTAGATCCAATCAGCGAATCCAAAATTAATGGATTATGATTGTAGACTTTAACTCGTTTAAGTAAATAAATTAGATTATAGTTGACTTATATAATCTTATAGCTATAGTTCAATTGGACTCAAATCTGCTACCCTTACCCTGCAGCCTAGGGACCTTCTTGGAGGTTCACTTATTGTGGTCCTAAATCGAAACACAGCTGGGTCTGGGTATTTAAAACAAATTCAACCACTGGTTTCTCCTCTGTTCAGGTTCCAAAGAGAGAAATAATAGAACATCTGGGAAAGCCAGAGCTGCAATAAATCTCCCATCTTCAGAGACCTGGGCAAACGATGCATTAATTCAATCATTAAATATTTTGGCTCTTTTTGTGGACATTTACGGTGTTTGTTTGTTTGTTTTTTTTTTTATCAACAAGTTTCAAACATGTTCTCTTACTTTAATAATACAAAATGACTATTTTTGGGCTCTGAAAAGCAATCACCCCCATTAAAGTAACTATATTGAAGAAGAAGAAAAAAAAGGAGCTAAATTGTTAGTATTATTGTTGTTGATATATATATATATATATCCCCATTCTGAAAGGGAACATTTAAGATGCTATTTTCAGGGCCCTGCTTTTTGAGGTGTGAAATGCACTGATTACAAGTGTTTGCGTTGAATAATAATAACAATAATAATAATAATAACAATAATGAGATGGAAACCAAAAATTCAGAAATTCTGGCAGAGGCTTCCAAAAGAAAGGAGCATGATGTTGAGGAGTGTCGAAAGTTTGGTTCAATTACAGCTGCATTTGGGCCCCGCTTTTTGTTCCCATGTGTCTTAAGCGTGATCTACCCATTCCGGCCTAAACTTTCGGTGAGAAGACCGATATCTCAGAAGTACTACATTGATTTCCCTGTTTCGTTTTCTTTTTTTTTTTTTTTTTAACTTTCATTTTTTGTTACTACTATTTGTTATTGCCACGTATAACTATCAGTTGAGAATAATAAAACTCTTTTATGACGTATAAATGTTACACTCTCGAAGGCATTTTTTTTTTTTTTGACGGAAACAGATGATCTTCGTTTCAAATGAAATTGAGACTATTTATTTAGTATATTTAGGAAGATAATATTGTCTTTTTCTTTTGGGAGTAAATTTTTTGGACAAATTTACCTTCCTAAATGAGCTAAATAGATACTCAATGGAAATGATCATTTTCCTTGACGTGGTACTTCAAAAATAAATGAATAGAATTTTATTTTTTTGAGAATGTTGAGACATAAAATGTGTCTTATTCAAAACCCCGATTATGAAATTCTTTCTCTACCACTTCACGCCTCAAAGCTTATAGTTATTACCTGCATTATTAGACTTTGAATAAGTAACTATTGGATTTTAGATCAATGGTGATTTTTAGTGTCGTATTACGAAGTGAGTGGCAATTCGTGTGTTGAGTTTAGGTCATGTCAAAACATGAGTATAAGATTATATATGTCAATCTAACCCGATTCTTTTTATTAAATAGATCCAACCCTTCAACTCTAATCAGTTAATTTCTTATCGAATTTGACTGTTTTGTCAAAAATTAATAGCTTTAATGTCGAGTGTTGAATTTGGGTCGTATCGAGTTATGAGTATAAGACTACATAACTCAACAAACCTATCTCATTTAATTATACAGATCAAACTCGTCAACTATATCTTACTCATTTTATATTGAGTTAACATTAAAAAAACAATTAACAATCCAAAACAAGCTTAAAACATGTAAAAGTTGGATCTCTCTCTCATAAACACATATTCATGAAAATCGTACGCAAATAATTTGGTAGGGCCACTCCCTCTCAAGTCATCTCTAGCCCGTGTGGCACTGATTTACATTCTCATTTCTCCCATGTACTTTCTATTTGATACAAAGAAAGACCAAAAAGAAAGTGAGCCCCACACCCCCTCTCCCCAACCCAACATTACCCACAAAATTAATCATTATAACCTTTCCATTAACTTTGCATTTTGCCCTATCCTCCGCACCCACTTCTTATCCTACGCACCCCCCCCCCAACCAAACAAAATAATAATAATAATAATAATTAATTAAAAATGAAATCTAAAACTCACTCATAAAACGAGGGCCCCTCCAAAACCCTCCAATAATTGCCTACGCGTGTTTGTGCACGTGTGGTGTTTTCTTAGAGCCCTGTTTTGGGGTTTCGCTTTCCTTCCCCCTCCTCTTAATGCAACTCCCGAACGCATGTTGATGCAATAAATAGACGGGGACTTGAAATAGTGAAGATTGGGGGGATTGGATTTTGCAATTTGCAAAAATCCCAGCTAGAGTAACAGTGACGGCCCTGCCCAGGCTGTCGGTGACCGAGCAGTCAAACCCGATAAGCCCCTCCGTGTGTCATTGGGCCACGTCAGCATACTGGACATGGCCACGTGTTGATTGCAGCCCGTGGGTCCCTCTTCCCCTCTCTCTCCTTCTATCATCATCGTCGTCGTCGTCGTCGTCGTGCTCAATCAATCCCAAAAACCCATCTCTCAGTTTTTCAGTGCCCCCATTTATTCAAAATTGGATGAGAAGCCCATCATGGGCCGGGCCCACCAGGGAAATGATAGCCTGTGTGGGTCCCTCACATTGCCAAGAGTGTGTGTGTGTGGGAGAGAGATGGTGACAGACTGACCGTCATATCAGCAGCCCCCATCCTATAAGAAGAATTTTTCAAGTGACCGTGTGACATTTGAGTGAAAATCATTAGATTTTAAGGTGCTTTTTCTACTTCAGTAAAAAGCATTGTAGCCGCTTTTACCGGCCGACACGTGTCAGTGAGTAAGTGACGCCCCTTGGACGTGCACTACCCTCCATTTGGGGGAGCGAGTATCGTGTGTTGTACAGTCGAGGGAGTAAGGTGAGCGCTGTGTTTTTTTTTTTTTTTTTTGGGTGGTAAATTTTGTGTGCGTCGTTAGCAAAGATTCACCTTTCTTTCCTCGACAATAAAATATCCAAATAACTGTAAAAACTGATTAACCGGTAAATCTTTTGCTTCACACGGCTATTTTTACATGTTTTTCGGGTGTACGTCAGCTTTAATGATTGGAAACTACTAGAAAGGGTGGGCAAATTAAATTGACGATATATTGGTGTCTTGCTCAAAACATTCTTTAATTAGCATGGATTGAAAAGGGCTAATTGTGTTCAACCATTCATTAATTGGGGAAGCTTTTCATCAAGAGAAAACTAATCAAATTTTGGTTTTAAAAAATTGCATATATCTATCTTGACATTCTTTTTGGAGAATTTGAGTGGGTTCATTTGATAAAATCTTTTAAATGGTACATTTTATTTTATTTTTAAATAGTATTTTGATGTGACATAAAAATAAAAATAAAAGTATTTTATTTAGAATTTTAATGCTTTTATTTTATTATTATTATTATTATTATTATTATTTTAAAAAAAAGAAGAAAATTCTTCAAAAATCATAGGGAAACGAGGCTAATGTTTTTATGATTTGTAGTAAAATTAAGAAAATTGAATGCATACCATACCCTTAGGGTCATACTCAGGATTTTTGGTGTGAGGGAATGATTTTTTTTTTGTTAAGTTAAGGAGATAGACTTATATAAATACAAAAGCATATATATATATAATCTCTCTATATGTGTGCTTGTGTGTGCTTATATAGAATAAAAGCTTATACGTCTTAAATTTAATCCATTGGCATTACAAACACACAATAGCATAAACAACTAGCAAATAAACTAGACATGATCTATATATAGGGGACACGAAAACCAATGCTTTTGACCTTGAACTATTTTTCCTAATAAGATCTCCTGAAGCCTCCAACAACAATAATGTTGATCCGAGTCGAGCTAAAATAATGGTGCGCTCATAAATGATTAGATCATTTAACTTGTGATGTAAAAACAAATATTGTGAACTTAAATGATTGCAAAATAACCACTCAAAAGACGAGTAGCCCAATATGATGAAATATATATATTCATCATATTAGGCTACTTGTCTTCCCAATATGGGATTAAGGTGTTACAAATTCTCCACTTAAACCCTAACGTCCTCGTCATGGCCATATCATGCAGTGCTAATAGTGCTAATTGGTGCATTACTAAGTGGCGTTGATACCATTTGTAACAACCCAAAGAAAAACGTTAGCCACATCTGTGCTATCACCCCAAAATAATTAATCAATTTGAAACTTCTATAAAATCACTTATAAAATGTCAGTTTCACATAATAAATTAGTAATGTGAGATTTAGCACCCATAAGCATCTCTTATAAGGAATGTATGTTACTTGTGGGTTACTTGTCTTTTCTATATGGGACAAGGGCGTTACAAACACCACACACTAAATTAGGGTTAAGGACATCCTAGTTTATCCCTAAATGTGTTTAGTAGAGTTAGATTAGTCTTACATCTCAATAGAAGGAGAAAAGTGGGATTTTTGAATGCTTAGAGTAATTTATGCGTAAACTGTGGAAGGATAGGTATCAATGAAATAGGAATGTCATTCGAACGTTCCATGGAATGTTCTAACTGTACACTTATACAAAAAGTTCGAACGATACTATAAAACGTCATAATTATGACATTTTGCCTTTGAATATCTAACGCTCCCAGTATTAATTAACTACGATAACTAATTTGGAGTTATCAAACACTAACCAAAAGGACAACCGCTCCTCTCACCCATACAATTTACATGTCATTGAGGCTACAATTGCCCATAAGAGTTGTCGCACACCTTCCACTCGTGCCTTTAGTACTACCTTTCTTACTTTACGTGACAAATTTTGTTATGTGTATTGGACTACTAAGCCTAAGTACAAGGACGAAACTAAAAATTTAGGTCTAGGATGTTAAAAAAAAAAAAAAAAAAAATTTGAGAGTAAAACATTAATATTAGAAGGTAAATATGAGAAAAAAATAAAAATAAAAATGAAAGAGCTACTGCCTCACCCATACACCAAAGTGGTCATGGCCATTAACATGGTAAAGAGAATGTCATCCGTAATTGTCACCTTCTATGAACAAATTCGTTTAAGAGAAAATAGAATGATTCGGTAAAGAGAATGTCTGCCAATTACGAAACTAACCCTCAAAGCCTTTTGTTTTCATCGTGACGACAGTTAAATCTGTTCCCAAAACACTCACGTTTATCTACCACGTCACCTAAAAAGCACCTGAAATCTTTATATTCCCTTTCTACCCCCACTTATGTTTCTCGGAAGCCCTTACATGTACATCAGGTAATTTTATGATCTGGCAAAGGAATTACTAGATTTGCTGCCAACACGTGTGGGTCCTCAACTTCATTCCCTCTTACTCCAACAGTAAAATCTTGACCGTCAAAGCTAAGCAACGGTTACGATTGAGAGGAACCGTGGGACCCTTATGTACAGTACCACAAACATATATTTGCGTGCGCTAGTAAGACGCCGCCCCACCTGTCCCACTGCGCGTGCAGTCACGAAGCATGTACGGCAGGAGCGTTTTGACACGCGCTATGTGAGAGAGTATTAGAGAATTTTTAATTTTCAGTACCAAAACAGAAAATAAAATTAAAGTGTTGGCAGTTCATAAATCTATTGGTGTACAAAATTTACTATGAGAAATAGTACAATTATAATTAAAATAGTTAAAAAAAAATATTTACTTTATATGGTTAAAAATGAATTTCTCTTTGCATTTTTAGATTTACTGTCAGGGTCCTTCTTAGGCTTTTATTATATTTGAACTATCTTAAAAATCATATATATATAATAAAGCTTGAGAATTATATTTAATGCATATCAGGAACTATTTACAGTTTGTTCAAAAAAAAAAAAGAAAAAAAAAGGAACTATTTACAGTCAATTACTCAATAAAATTTGACAACAATGAGATCAAATATGTCAGGTCTCCAATCTCTCAAGGCATTTACACCATGAATACTCAATGAGTAATGCTATAATTTCTGCTCATTTATTACATTCATGATATACAGGCTAATACGACGTGTTTTAAGTGATTTACATTGTCACTTAAACACATCATGTTAGCGGGCATAACACGAGTGTGAAGAAATACGATACTTAAAAGAGTACGCTATAGATATGAGAAATGATTAGTATTAATATTTTATCAATATTTTTTTTCTTCATATTATCTTACGAATCAATCATTATATTTGTAGACTTTTATGGACCTTACATAAGTCAATGATGGGTTCCACAAATCTAATGGTTAATCTATTTAATTTATAAGAGAATATAAAAAAAAAAAAAAAAAAACAAACAAATTATTGACACCAATCATTTTTTATAAGGAAATGTTAGATGTTCTTTTAGTGTTCTCTTACTGGCTGGTGTTAACTGTGATGTGACTTTTAAAATAACTGTTGATGAGCCTTGGATGAGCCAGTCTTTTTTTAAAAAAGGTTGATCATAAAACGAAAGAGAAATCATTTCATGATCTAGAGTAGTGATAATCATAACATCATGAGTGAACAGTCAATCACACTGGTGTATTATAATATTATTATATTATTAAAAAAATAATATTATAAAATATACCAGCGTGAGTGATTGTACGCTCACTCACGTTGGTGTTATGATTATCACTACTCCATGATCTGATATCATATAGTTCAAAAAATTGCGATAATATATATTATATTAAATATTTTAAATTAAATTTGAATAAAGAAATAGTTTTGTGATTGGACTAATAAGTCCCCGACCATTTAGGGCGTTTTCACGTATTTATTGCTGAGTGGTGATGGTAAAATAGTCTGTCCAAAATGCTAGATCTAGTATTAAAGACTCTACAGAAAGCCTCTATGAAAGTGTCGTATTTGTGTCATTAACGTACCAAAAAGTAGTATTTACATTTTTTTTTTTGAAAAAAGGGTACCAAAATGAGTACTTTCTTTGCTGTAGATGAAGGTGATGCCACACGGTCCACACCAATTTGTTTGACAAATAATTTTAGAAGGAAAAATGACGAAGGAATCATTGATGAGATAAAAAGTACAAACGAGTTTAAATTTTTATGAGAGAAAAGTGAAAAAAAAAATTATTATTTAATGTCAAGAAATATCTCAAATTTTATTTTTTATATAAATATAGTTCAACACGTTAAGTATTTAAATGATTTAAATGAAAATGAATTGACACAGTCAATGTTCAAATTCAGAATTTTTGGTTCTAATACCATATTAAATCACCACTTATTATAAAAACTTTAGCTAATAAAAATAAATTAATTTAATCATTTAATTTATATTCTAACAAAAAATTAATTTTTTTTAATATTCCTATTAAAAAAACATGTTTTTTACACATGCTAATTAAAAAAAAAGAGAAATAATATATACTGCACCTTCATTTTACTGCGTTGATGTGATCGTGCTTATCAACTATTAATTTTTTTTTTTTTAATAATGACTGATCCAAAAGTTAATGAGCACTATCACGTAAATCTGGTGGTATATAACATATATTACTCATTAAAAAAAGAGACCTACTATTTAGTACACTGATCTAACAATTGATTTTTAAAATGGAAAATTGGGAGAAGGATATAAGAATAAAAAATAAAAAAAAAATCTCTTAAAAAATTATGTCCTTCTCACATGTTAAAAACACATGGGACAATTTCATAGTCGAAACTAAAAAGAAAAAAAAAAATTATTCCAACCAAAATTGAAGAAAATTAATGTTGATAATAAATGGGTAGTGTACATTGTCATAGCAGGGAACAAAATTTTCTCTCGTTCATTTATCAGTTATAGTGGAAATATATTTTTATCTTTTCATTTTTTAATAAAACAAAAATATTTCTATACTATAACTAACTGAATTAAGATCCTCCAATACTATCATTAGAGGATCTTAATTCAATGCCTCTCCGTTTCAAATAAAATGCAGAGGCAATGAATTAGGATAGACTAATGATGGTTGTAAGATTTTCCCTGATATTTAAGAAATCAGTAAGGAGTAATAGAAAAGCACCACTCTCCAACAAGCTGCCAAAAAAGGAGTTAATTAATCCTCGTGAACAAAAAGACATTTAATTAAACAAAGGAATCTCCATTAATTGACAGTAATGGACCAATCCTTCATCACACGTACGCAGAAAGCTAGAGAGACAAAGAGACAGTTTTAGAGAGAGAAAGAGAGAATCAAAGAGCATATGAATGAATGAATGAATGAAAGAAAGAAAGAAAGACTTCTATAAAGAGAGAAACCACTTTTAGCATTAACAAATTATGCCCATCATCCCCTAATCTCAGCTATTTTGCGCACCACTAACACAACATAGACAGACACAACATCCTTAAACAAATAAAATCCAGGTCTTGTTTTCTGATTCGGCAGCAATTTTTTACTAATAACAAAATTACTCGAAATCTCAATCCAGTATGAGAAATGCCATACATACTCTCGAATACTTATTATATTTTCATTGAGAAAGGCTAGAGGTACAAAATCTTTTATGACCAAAATGATCTGGAACGTATTCATCAGAAAGAAAAGAATCAAAAATAATTAATCAAAAAACATGTTACGACTACTAATGAATAAACTTTATATCATTTTGGTACTTATCTGTTGATAAAAAGTTTAGTACTCTCACTATTTATTGTTTATTATTTTATCGATAAATTTTGTACTATCATGTCAGATAAGAGCATTTTAGAATGAGAAATGTTAAAGTAATTTTAGAAGTCCCTCTTGTATCCCTCCAAAAATTATGTGGCTCTTAAAATTACCATTTGATCAAAATGATCAATCACAAGCTCAATAGTGATTTTAAGAGTCAATCATCTTGGAAGAGACACAATAGAAACTTGTAGCATTACTCGAAATATTAGGGGTTAATATTTTTCTCATATTTAGTTTATCTCATCTTATAAATCAATCATTAAATTTGTAAATTTATATGGACCCCACAAATCTATTGATTTATCTATTAAATTTGTATAAAAATATTAGCTAAATATAAAAAACTTATTAACCCTATCAATTTTTTTTTTTTTTTAATCTCATTTTGGGAATATCACTCTCATCCATATTGTTGGTAAATTAGTGAGGAGGAGGAGGAGGAGGAGGGGGGTCACATGGCATGTGAGCAACAGCTGTGTGTGCTGTTCTCCACTTGATAAATACCCTTCTTACCTTCCTTACTCAGACTTTTGACTCCTTTGAACGCTCTCTCTCTCTCTCTCTCTCTCTCTCTCACTCCAAAGCACCAAGCCTACTTTCTCTTTGAAGATCAGAGCTTTCTCTAAGCTCTCTCTAATGGCAGCTCTGATAGCCTAAAACCACCTACTCATTTCAAAGCCTCAAAATGAAACCATTCTGCCCCTCAAACTCCCACTTCTCTCTGTTTCTTCTCTCTCTCACTTTCCTCTCTTTCCAAGCCTCGCCAGCTTCCACCTCCTCCGCCTCACCCAGCAGAGAAACCCAGCAGCTCATCAACTTCAAAGACGGTCTCCCGAACCCGGCCATCCTCCCCAACTGGCTCCTCAACGGAGACCCATGTGCCTTCAATGGCATTTCCTGCAAAGACTCCCTGGTTTCCTCGATAAACCTCAGCTTAGTCCCTCTGCACGCCAACTTCAGCCTCGTCTCCGCCTTCCTCCTCTCCCTCGACCACCTCGAAACGCTTTCTCTGAGACTCACGAATCTCAGTGGCGCTGTTTCTTTCGTCCCTGGATCCAAATGTAACACATTGTTGACCGCCTTAGATCTCTCTGAAAACGGCCTCTCCGGCTCTGTTTCCGACCTCTCCTACTTGGGCGGTTCTTGCTCCGGCTTGAAATCCCTCAACCTCTCCAGCAATCTCCTCGAGAACCCTTCTTCTTCTTTGAAAGACGCGCCCAAGCTGGATCTCCGGGTTCTTGATCTCTCTTTCAACAAGCTCTCCGGCGCAACCGTTATCCCATGGCTCTTTCCCGCCGGTTGCAGTAGTATGCAATGGTTGTCGTTGAAGGGAAACAAGCTCACCGGCGATGTAACAACACTCTCCACTTGCGAGACTTTGCAGTACCTGGACCTCTCCTCCAACAATTTCTCTGTGGGTATTCCTTCTTTCGGGGATTGCTTGGCTCTGGAGCACCTCGATATCTCTGCCAACAAGTTCTCCGGCGACGTCGCCCACGTTCTCTCCTCGTGCGACCACCTCGCCTTCTTGAACATCTCCAGCAACCTGTTCTCGGGTGCCGTTCCGGCGCTCCCGGTCGGGAACCTCCGCCTCCTCTACCTCGCCAGCAACGGATTCGAGGGCGAAATCCCCGCGTGGCTCGCCGGCGCGTGTACTTCCGGCGGCCTCGTGGAGCTTGACCTCTCGTCCAACAAGCTCAACGGTACGGTCCCGAGCGGTTTGAGCGCTTGTGCATCGTTGGAATCATTTGATATATCCGAAAACAACTTCTCCGGTGACCTACCGATCGAAATCTTTGCAAAGATGAGCAACTTGAAGAAGCTGGACTTGTCGTTCAACAACTTCCACGGTCCTTTGCCGGATTCTTTGTTGTCGAAGCTAGTCAAATTGGAGACGTTGGATCTTAGTGCCAATAACCTTTCCGACCAAATTCCCAGCAGTCTCTGTGAAGCTCCTGATAATATCTTGAAAGAGCTCTTCTTACAGAACAATCAGTTTACTGGGTCGATTCCGGCGAGTTTGAGCAACTGTTCTCAGCTCGTCTCGCTGGATTTGAGCTTCAATTACCTCACCGGAACCATCCCTTCGAGCTTGGGGAGGTTGTCGAAGCTCCGGGACTTGATCATATGGCTGAACCAGCTACATGGGGAAATCCCACAAGAGCTCATGTACATCCTGACGCTGGAGAATCTGATTCTTGACTTCAACCGGTTGACGGGGGAGATTCCTTCCGGGCTAAGCAACTGCACCAGGCTAAATTGGATCTCCTTGTCGAATAACCAGTTGAGCGGCGAGATTCCAGGGTGGATTGGGCAGCTTTCGAACCTTGCAATACTCAAGCTGAGTAACAATTCTTTGTACGGGAGGATTCCGCCAGAGCTTGGAGACTGCAAGAGCTTGATATGGTTGGATCTCAATACCAATTACTTGAACGGGACGATCCCACCTGCGCTTTTCAAGCAATCTAGAAATATTTCCGTGAATTTCATAAGCGGGAAGACGTATAAGTATATCAAGAATGATGGGAGTAAGGAGTGTCATGGGGCTGGGAATTTGCTCGAGTTTGCCGGGATTAGGCCTGACCAGCTGAATAAGATTTCCACCAGGAATCCGTGCAATTTCACTAGAGTATATGGAGGTAAGCTTCAGCCAACATTTTACCACAATGGGTCTATGATTTTTCTTGATATTTCGCATAATATGTTGTCGGGTGATATTCCAAAGGAGATTGGGAGTATGTTCTATCTGTATATATTGAATTTGGGCCATAACAATTTCTCCGGAAAGATTCCACAAGAGCTTGGGGACTTGACGGATCTTAACATTCTTGATCTCTCTAGCAATAGGTTTGAAGGGAGTATCCCGCAATCCATGACTAGGCTTACCTTGCTTACGGAGATTGATCTGTCCAATAATCATCTTAGTGGAATGATTCCTGAAATGGGTCAGCTTGAAACTTTCCCAGCGTCTAGGTTTCAGAATAATTCAGGACTATGTGGGTATCCTCTGAATCCCTGTGGGTCGAATTCGGATTCGAGTTCGAGTTCCCAGCATCAGAAGAATCATCGGCGGCAAGCATCCCTTGCAGGGAGTGTGGCAATGGGATTGTTGTTCTCCCTTTTCTGTATCTTTGGTTTGATAATAGTTGCTATTGAAACCAGGAAAAGAAGGAAGAAGAAAGATGCGGCGTTTGATGGTTATATTGACAGCGGTTCCCACTCCGGCATGGCCAATGTCAGCTGGAAGCTAACTGGTGCCCGGGAAGCGTTGAGCATCAACCTTGCCACATTTGAGAAGCCCCTCCGGAAGCTCACTTTTGCAGATCTTCTTGAAGCAACAAACGGCTTCCACAACGACAGCCTTATCGGCTCCGGAGGTTTTGGCGATGTGTATAAGGCGCAATTGAAAGACGGAAGCATTGTAGCTATCAAGAAACTAATACATGTGAGCGGACAGGGTGATCGGGAATTCACTGCTGAAATGGAAACCATTGGGAAAATCAAACACAGGAACCTTGTCCCTCTTCTGGGCTACTGCAAGGTAGGAGAAGAAAGGCTCTTGGTTTATGAGTACATGAAGTATGGAAGCTTAGAAGATGTTCTACACAACCCGAAGAAAGCCGGGATCAAGCTGAGCTGGTCTGCGAGGAGAAAGATTGCCATTGGGTCTGCGAGGGGATTGGCTTTTCTGCACAATTGCATCCCACACATCATTCACAGGGACATGAAATCCAGCAATGTCCTGCTTGATGAAAACTTGGAAGCCAGAGTCTCTGATTTTGGAATGGCCAGGCTTATGAGCGCAATGGATACCCATTTGAGCGTCAGCACTCTTGCAGGCACTCCCGGCTATGTCCCTCCAGAATACTATCAGAGCTTCAGATGCTCCACAAAAGGTGATGTCTACAGTTATGGTGTAGTTTTGCTTGAGCTGCTAACCGGGAAACGACCAACGGATTCGGCTGATTTTGGTGACAACAATCTTGTGGGGTGGGTGAAACAGCATGCCAAACTGAAAATAAGTGATGTATTTGATCCGGAGCTCATGAAAGAGGATCCCAGCATTGAGATGGAGCTTTTACAGCACTTAAAGGTTGCCTGCGCTTGCTTGGACGATCGCCATTTGCGGCGTCCTTCAATGATTCAAGTCATGGCAATGTTCAAGGAAATCCAGGCAGGGTCTGAGATTGACTCTCAGTCTACCATTGCCACCGAAGATGGATGTTTCAGGTCAATTGAAATGGTAGAGACCATAAATGAAGCCCCTGAACTAATCAAGCAGTAGCTCAACAGTTTCAACGAATTTTCAAGAGCATTCTTTGGAATTAAGAAAGAAGAAAAGAAGGTGGAGATGATTTTGTCACCTCCCCCAATTTTTTCCCTCTTCTTTGGCATTTCAAATGGCATAAAAAAACTGCTTCTGTATCTTTTACCATTTAATGTATGTAATCTTTGTTATTTATACATAGAAGGTTGTTAACTTGTTATAAAAGGTGTATATAACAGTTTCAGTAGTCTTGCTGCTTTGGTTCTTTCTTAGATTTTCCTTCATAAGTGAAGTTTTCCTTCATATATAATCCTCAAAAGTCCAGTGATGGTGACTGAGTGGAGGGTTCTTTTGGCCCTTTCTTCTGCCTGCTTGATTTGTTTTCTCTCTCCCTCTCTCTTTCTGTGATGCTCCAACTTTTGTTCCATTTTTGTAATATAACATAATCTCAAACCATGTCTCTTTATGTTTCATCCCACTAACTAATACACATTTTCTTGTTAAATTATTATTATTCTCCCAGTTTCATGTTCTTCTTTCTTTGTTTTCATTGGTGATCTCTCCTTTTCCAAAATGGTCTCCAACATGCATCCTTCCTCCATAGTGTTGTGGGGATTATTAGGCTTATGTTAACTCTAATGCCTAACCAGAAAAGCAGAAGCTCCAATCAATGATGAAAGGAAGAGCAATATACTTCCTGCCACCGTTAAATTTGGACAGTTGAAAAAATTACTGTTCAGCTTATGTCATATCATTCTCCTTCTCAACAAAAATATTAATAAAAACAACTTAAAACACAAAATACTCAAAACTATTTTTACTTTATGTTTCATTAAAACACTTCTTCAAACAAAAACAAGAAAGTATCTTTCAAAAAAGCACCTTATCTTTAAGGTACCTTCCAATTCCATGAAGCTTTTCTTGCATTCTAAGAATTAAGGGAACTTCAATATATATATATATATATATATATATATATATACATTCAAAGAAAATGAACCCTCAAAGGCAGGTCCAAACATAGAGATAATGACTGCCAAAAAATCAGTAGTGTTGCATGATTTTTGGACCATTTTCACTTTATTTTTATTTATGGTTGGTTTGGGCAGGGGAAAGGAGTGGACCATTTCCCTTTGAACCCTTCAAATATACTCTTCAAAGCCCTAACATCCATGGCTGGACCATCTAAACATTAAAGTCCCAATCTCATAATTGCAAATTGTACACAAAATTGGCATGCTCTCAAGTGTCCAGAATCAATCTTGGATTTACTATTTTCCTCCTTTCAATATAAACTAATAAACAATAAAATTTTGTCTCTGTTCCATCGACAATGTGCATCACACGTGCTCTTGACCTCGTAACCAATTTTTTTTTTTTGGTTATGAAAATGTGTGCCTCTTTTCTAAGCATGCAATAAACTAACAAAAAGATATTATATACTAATTTGTTTGCCCTAGATGAACACTATCAACTTGTTGCTTGAGATCTTGACTTTTAGCCCAAGTCACATGGTCAGGGCACATGGTGTTTAATATGTCTTTTGGGTGTGATATATAAGTTATATGTAATTAGTAATTTATAATCTGTTTCAATAGCTGGATTTGTTTTTAATTTGGTACGTCAAATTTGTGTTATGAATCAAATTCTAGTAGTCCAATTATTAGAAAAGAAAAAAAAAAAAAAAATTTGGACTTTATATTAAAGTCCATCACCTTTTCCAACAATAGAGGAAAAGTAATCATATTTGGCTCATTAAAATTACCTTTTATTAAAATTAAATAAAAATAATTAGTCTGATATATTTTAGAAGAAATATTGAAAATAAATTAAAGAAAATTGAATAACAATAGTAAATTGTCTTGTACACATATCAGCTACATAAATTTTGGGAAATGCTAAGTGTTTTTTTAGTGTTCTCATGGTATCCTCCCAACTGTGATGTTGCTTTTAAAATCACCAATAGCAATAATGATAATCTCAAATTCAACAGTGATTTTAAAAGCTACATCACAGTTGGAAGGATACCAGAAGAACACTAGAAGAACACCTATCATTTTCCTAATTAAAATTTTTCATATATATACATATATGTAATTGTGGACAAAGTTTTCCTCCAAACTGGGTTGAAGGAATTTCCTTCAACTTAGTCTATAAAAGTAACATGTGTCCCTTGCACATGTGAGATGCACATATTTTTTTAATAATAGGGATAGTTGAAATAAATTTTTATTAAAAACTCATGTGCATCTCACATGTTATTAAAAAAATGTGAGATGCACATGTGATATGTCCATGTTTTTTTAATAGCAGTGACAAAGTTAGAATAAATTTTATTAAAAACTCATGTACATCTCATATGTTATTAAAAAAATGAACACATGTCACTTTTATAAACTAGGTTAAAAGAAATTCTTTCGACTCAGTTTGAAGAAAAACTTTGTCCTATAATTGTATTAAATATAAATCATAACAAGTGAAAAACTCATTAAGTTATAAACATTTGTTTCAAATTTGATTAAGATAATCTAGAATACCCAATAATAATATTTCTTGGTTATCCTACGTGCGTTTGAATCTCAGATCCCAAGAAGGGGGAATGAGGTTTCATTTCAAATTCTTCCCTGCCAACCATGCTGACACGCTGTCAAATGTGTTACAAAGATTGGGACTCAGCTGTCATTGAAATTAACTATACATTATAAGCACTTATATATATATATATATATATATAAAACTATATATTATAAGTAATAATGGATCGTTATTAATAATATTCTGTTTCCTTTTGTTCCGTTTTGATGGGTTTTTTTTATAGGTAATTTTAGTTAATATAATCCCTCAAATTAGACTAATACACAATGGCTGTCATGTACGATGTAAGTACATATGATATATATCGTACCTTAAAAAAATAAACATAGTATTAATTATGGTTTGGTGTTCAACTGGCACACACGAGTAACTTCCTAATCACTTTCCCAACAGCAATCAAACACCAAAGTATGAGGTTTCTAATTAGCTATTTATGAGCATTTTTCTTCCTCCATTTGTTAGGCCTATATTCTCTAGTGGAAAATAGATCAGAATTTGTGCAAACCAACATATTTAACATAAAAAATAAAATTAAAAAAAACGCAAACATATAATTTTTTTAAAATCTTTTGACTGTTGTCGGGATGTGATTGGAAGGTGTTATCTGTTTACAACTTTTGGCTCCAGCTACACACGTGTCAAAAATTGTAAAAGAGTTGTATATATAACATTATTCTAGGGGAAAAAAAAAAATCAATCAAATAGGAGATCTAGAAGCTACAAAATGTTAGGCTTATCCATCTTGATGGGGGAACCCTAGTAGTGATTATGTGACTAAATGCAAGAAATCCATCACTAACTACTCTTGTTATGACTATGTGGCCAATTTGGCGTTTGCTATAAATGCAAACCATGCCTATTCCTCAACATATCATTATATTGAAGTAAAAATTGACAACTTGTCTCCGTCAGAGCATCATAGGATCGACAACAATTACAATCGCAAATACTTA
This sequence comes from Corylus avellana, assembly GCF_901000735.1. NCBI lineage: Eukaryota > Viridiplantae > Streptophyta > Magnoliopsida > Fagales > Betulaceae > Corylus > Corylus avellana. The sequence continues at coordinate 5,878,019 of NC_081551.1, read as the reverse complement.
AATTACAGACAAAAACATTATCGTCAGGATGAAATTAGTATTCGCAACCACAAGAGTTACTACATGCCTAGATATGAGCGACAATAATTTAAATCGTTGATAGTATATTAATATTAGTGACAACTATAATGTCATCATGATGAAGTTAGTATTGGTGATGACTGTATTTGTTATTAATAGTAGGTTATTAGCGACCATTAACTTCATGAATATATATAACGACCGATATATAGTCGCTAGTAGTACTAGTCTATTAGTGACGATATCTAGATTCGTCACAAATATATTTGTGTTAGGCTATTAGTGAAGATATATGATTTCGACCACTAAGGTGGTCATTACTAATAACGTTACTTATTATTTAAGTAACATTAGAAACCAACTTTTTTTTTACACTATTGTTTTACAATGTTAATGTACCAATTCCAATCAATTCTTAATTTTTTTTTTAGTCAAGGGTTTATTAGGACGATAATGTATAAGATAACTGTAAGGTAAAAATGTAATTTCCAACATTACTCTATCTATGTTATCATCGATGGTATATGAGGTTTCACCTCCAAGTAAATGTGTCATGTGAATCGTACAATTAGTACATGACATGTTAAACGAAATCCACATGACATTAATTATTTGGTCCATGTTGCTATAGCACACTGATCTTTAATTAAGGTTAAGTGTACTCTAATTATTGCCCAAGTATGTTAAGGTTCGTTCTAAGAGCTTAAGTGAGAGATTTGGATTTTTGAACTATAGTGAATTTTTGCGATGATTGATCGTTCGATGAGAAAGTCAAATGATCAATGTTGACCTAACCCTAACGAATGATCAATGATACCATCGAACGATCAATGATAGTTATGTGCAATAAAAATTGAACATCTCAGCATCTTGTACGTACATGGGACAACTATCCAATAAATATAACCTTACGCTCCTTTATACTCATTTTGGCCGCTCCTTAGCTTAGAAAACCTTAAGAGAAAGAAAGAGGGAGAGAGAATGTGGATATTGAGGTTTACCTTCAAGGGATGTAACTTTCTACTCTAATCTTGTCTCCATTATTATTATAAGCATGATTTTTTTATGATTAGCTACTGTATTAGTTATAAAAATCGTAGTTTACATATGGGTTATTAGTTCTAAGCTTCTAAGATGAATATTATAGGTTTGGTGTTAGTTAATGACTAGGTAAATGAAAGTTTTCTATAGACATATGATATTTTGTTATTTCTTCATGATTAACTTACTGACTAGGAGTCCCTAGGAGATAGCTTAATCGGCTGGGACCACGCTTAATGAAGCGGAGGTTTCTAGTTCGAATCCCCCTCTCCCCTCTTGTGCGGACATGTCAAAAAAAAAAAAAAAAAAACTTACTAACTAGGAGAATAAATGTAGATATGTACATATTGATATTGTTTTATAGTAGATTTAATGAGGGTTATATGTTTGAGGAAGATGGATTAACTTTTACGTGTAGGTTATGTTAGGGCATTATTGTGTTAGAAAGGGTGTAGTTAGGACTTTTTGAAAAAATAATGAGTATTTTGTCGGACCATTGAACATTTGACACGATTATCGATCAATCGACGTTGAACGATCGATGCTCGAATAAAATGATTCTTTTGACTAAAAATTAGGTTTGAGTGTGTTTCCAGCTTAGATAGAGGCTAATAATGGGACCATTTCATAGATTTCAATGTCGGTGAATATTCAGAGGATTAACGGAAAGTTCCTTACAACCAAGATGACTAAAATCCACACGGATACTTGTTATTATAAATCTTTTTATAACACGATTATTTCATTTATTAAACGTACATACTTATAACTCATATGAAATATATTTTATAATGATGTGAAACCACTTTTTCTGTAAATTGGGTGATGGAAAAGGATGTTGCATAGTATGAGTTTTACAAATGCATGCATGTAAAAGATAATGAATAATTGCATCTTGCGGCATGGTGCTTCATGTATGGATGACAACCATCAACCATGAACTTACCATTATACAAGTTGACTCTATAGTATAGAAATTTTTGTTTATTGTTTGCCTTTGGATCCAATGATTTTATAGGTGACTGGCAAAACTAAGTACGGATGAAGGTAAAAAAAAGATGGCATCATTAGTGGTGTAGATCATGCGGGGATTAAATTTAGTCGGGCCACTAGTGATGACGGTATGCATGCTTCACTATGACATCAATATTGTACTACAAGTTATTCAGGACAACGATAACCCTACCAAGAAAGAGTTACAGGCTTGGATGGACCATATGGAATTAAGCTATGTCATGTTTACTTTAAGTATCATATGCTATATTTATCATGCATTATCATAATATTACTGTCATTGAACAAATTAATTAATTTTAATATTATTGTATATGATTTATAAACTTTTTGCTAAATAATTGCGTTAAC
>NC_081551.1:5869388-5875492 GCF_901000735.1 Corylus avellana | reverse complement strand
AAAATGTGATAAAAATATAGCGTATATCATTACTGTACTTTTTATCATTAAATTGAAAAAAAAGTATTAACCGTTATTTATACAAATTGAAAAGTTGTAACTTTTCACAATTAGTGCTCATTCAAAATTTATAAAGACGATTTGCTAATAACCTAGTAGCAAACTTTGATTGAGTGGTGGTGGAATATATATATATATATATATATTTTCTAAAATAATTTTCTCAACAGAAGATAGAGAATAGATATTTCTAAGAATATCAACCGGCCGGGCTTATGATTCCACGTAGAATGGTCTCTCACCATAGTTGTTCAAGTGACATGTGGGCCTCCTTAGTCAATGTTTTTTGCAGAGGATGGCTATGCATGGGGAGACCACATGAACAGTTGTTTAAGGTACCTTCATTTGTATTTTATGCATGCCATGATGCCAACCAATTAGCATGCGTTTTTATAAATCTTAGATTTCTATTATTAATTAAAAAAGAAAAATTGAGATAAATCATATTTTTGTAACTTGGAAAAAACCACCTGATTAGAGTGATTCATTTTTCTTAATTTTCTGAAAACTTCAACTTAAAAAGTAGTTTTTTTTTTTTTTTTGGTGCATTTGAGACTGCGATTTCATAAGAATAATCTGCGTTTTTAAAATATATCGCAAAACATAAGGCATTACGATTTAAAAATCACTTAATCTAAAATAGGAAAAAAAAAAAAGGTTGATTTCTATAAGCAGGTTAATGAATGCTTATTTGGAAAAACGCGAATTTAAATCAAAATCACGATTTTGCATAACAAATATTAGATAAAAATAATAATTTTTAAAATCGCACAGTTTTCTTTTTAGGGTACGTTTTTGAAATCATTACTTTTTAAAATCGCTTTTAGACCTTTAATCATTTCAAACCGGAAAAGTAAAAAATAAAAAATAAAAAATAAATAAAGAATCAATTATTAGTGAAAATTTTGTAAATATCATGACATGCAAATATTATAATTGGTACATACTATACAATTCATAATTTTGTAAAATATCATGAGGACTACAAAAAAATCGAGATTTTTGCAACAATTAAAATCGTTAAGCGCTGTTATTATCCTCAAAAAGAGTTTCTAAATATTTAGCAGCAATTTGATGTCAACAATTGAGATCATGCAGCCGCTACTAATGTCACTTGCAACCGTTCAATAGAATTGATAATTTTTTTATATGACTCATGAATTTGACACAAATTCAACACGAAATTAACAGGTTATAGTTGATGAATTTATCTCATTTAATTCACTAGTTTGGATTATGGTTGATTTATATGGTCCTATACTTACGTGTCTCAAATGGGCCAAACCCGACACGTTACGTAAGTGTTGACAATTTTTGACAAGACCCTCGAACATGACACGAATCCACTACGCGAGTTAAGATTAAGGGGTTTGACCCGTTTTATTAAATAGGTTGAATTAGGGTTAACTTATATATTCTTATATCCAAGTATCCAACTTGATATCCGAACACGAATTACTACCTACACCAAGCAACAACAAATATTAGTCATATGGAGAAATGGATTATTAGCTTATTCCCAAGTTTACACTTTCAACTGCTAACTTCTTAAGGGGTGATAAAAATTATCATCGAATCAAAAATTTAATAGTAATCAATTTAAAATCTAATGATAATCAATCTAAAATTCGATGATAATTTTCATTGCCATGTAACGAAATAAACGTTTGAAAGTATAAAATTAAGAATTTATATAGCATTTCTTGAGAATTTATAACACCATAAGAAAATCACCACAAATCCGCGAGTCAGTAATTTCAAGAGGTCTAGACTTTGACTTAGATGCCGTAGAAAAAAAAAAAAAATTATAAGATATATTTTGTAGTTTTGTTCATCATTCGCTCTCTTTAATTAAACCTAGACAGACCAATAAAAACACTGCTACATAATTCCATTTTTTTTTTTTAAGGAAAAATGTATATACACTCTCACACTTTCTGGTATGTGGAAAAAATTATCAGTATATTTTGAAAAGATTACTATTAAATTTTAAATCCAATAATAATTTCTAATGACATGTAAATTAATTTTTAAATGTAATTATAATATTAGTGGCACTAACAAAAAAAAAAAAAAAAAAACGCTTGAGAGTCACAAGCTAACAAACACTCATCTTTCCAAGTCAGACGTGGCCATGAAGAACAGCGCTACTCCCACACGTGGAAATCTGACCGGATAAGCCCTGGGCAGCAGACAGGTTTGGGGCAGTGTATGGTGGCAAGTGGGGCAGCCCCCTTTCTCTCTCTCTCCCGCTCTCGCTCTCAATGCTCTCTTGAGCAAAGCGTCGTCCTCGTCGTCGTCGTTTATGGGTCGATCTGCCCACGTGCGCGTACCCAGGCAGCGGGCCCCACCTTGCCTCATGATAAAGACGACGAAACGACAAAGCAACAAAAGAGACGTCACCCATTTAATACTGTAGCTCCGTCGCACTCTATTATTTCTTTATTTTCACGCGCTCGATTTATGGGCCGATTTTTTTTTTTTTTTAATTAATTAATCAATCTTCCGGTTTTATTTATTCAAAAGTTGATTACTCTCCCCACACATATTCCAAACCTGCTCGGTCTCCTCTCCGCCTTTTCCGAGTCCCTAATTGTCACGCGCTGTAATTTTTTTATTTGGTTCAAAGTTTCGGTATGAGTGGTAAGTTTTGAAACGTTTCGATTTTCGAAAAAAACAAAAGGTGTAAGATGCCAAATTTGTTATAAAAAATAATACTAATGGATGTGTGTTTAAATTGACATTGGGTTCTTGAACTTGATATGATATGGGTACCTCGACTTCGAAGATGTGAGGGGAATAGAAATGATTGGATTTTGTTGATTTAGGATGAGACTTTACAAGACAAGGCAAAATGTCATTGGAAAATTAAGGGGCATCAAGAAAAATAGAATGAAAAGAGTTGAAAGAGGAGATGATTACTTGATTTGGGATGATGACCTCTTTTAATATTAGAGGCTCTTTGAAGATGATTTTTGAATGTTTGCCACGTGACAGGCTTGTAATCCTTTAATTACTTTTCATGTAGTAGTATGCTTTAATGGGTTCATTAGTAATTTACATCATTACTGGTAGCCCTTTATTCCCATTGCCAACCTGTCCAGCTGGTTAGACGTTTAGAATCTTGGATTTACTGTCAATTAGGGTTGCCTCTAACCTTAATTATTGAGGGCGAAGTGTTGGCCGTCAATGCCTAATCGGGACTGCGGGATTTGGAGATGCCCAACACATGGTGTATGTAGTAGCCCATTAAGCTTGTGGCTCGGTACATGTCAAATCGTTGTCGATGAACTTGTTGAATTATTATTCTTTGTCGCGTCATGTTTGAGGAAAGGTTTTCATATAGGTGCGTGGAACGAGGCTGCGTCTTTGGTGTTCCTTGTCTGGCCTAACACTTAAAAGTTAAAACTGCCAGCTCAATATTAAGGGGCGGAGAGCTTTCCCAATAATTAAAAGCCTAATATAGAATGACTTCATAATTCGGCCAAAAATCTTTAATAATACAAATTGAAGCTTGTAAGATAATAGTCACTAAGTAATTCCATACTTTGACAAACAATCCTCAATGACAAAAACTAGGCCTAAAAATTATTGATAATGGAAATTAGTGTAACGCTCCAAATTTTATTACTAGCTATAAGTAGAAAATATTTAATTTTTTACCTGACGCTACTGCTTACTAAAACTCATGCAGCGGAAATTGCCAAATATAAAAATTTTTCTTTAATTTTTGAAACCATATACTCACTTATAAAATTCACCAAAACTTCTATTTCCCCTCATTGTTTAGACAAATCCACCAAAATATGACACATGTTGCATATCTACGCATCTAACAAAATAAGTGTTAACTCAAGTTAGCTCTTCAAAAGCTAAAGGCCAGGCGCCGGCTTGGCCATTAGAAATCTAGGCACTCATAAGGGTCGATGTCCAAAACTACCTCGGTGACACCTGTAAAATTATAGTAATTTTACAGGTAGATGTGTGAGTCCATGGATCAGTAAGTACATATACAACTACCTTAATGTGTGTGATGTGAGCCTATTTCCTTTAAAATTTCTCTCCATATTATTTTGTAAATCACCTATCACAATGCATATTTTTCATAAAAGCAATTTATATAAAGTGTTAATAGACATTTTGCATGTCACACATTTTTAAAGAGGTTTATATTTATACATAATTATAAAACCAAACTTCATTTTTCTTTTGCATTTTCTTTCTACATACATACATACAACTTCATACCCCATAATATGAAGTGGTAAAACAACTAACTAATATAATGTGGTAATATAAAACATCATTTAATCAAATATGAAAAGCATAAATCAGATGTATATACATAAACCATCTTTCAAACGTGTAAACCATGGGTTCAAATATAAAGAAAAAGGAATTTCATTGAAAAAGAATTTTAAAAGAAAATGAGTTTTAAAGGAACTCTATTAAAGTAAGTCTAATTTCTAAAAATGAAAGATCAAGTTTAAAGTTTTCTAAAAAAGGGTTTTGCTGATTTTATTTCTAGCACTCCTATTATTGTCTTTGTACAATTCAAAATAATGCCAATTGCCACATAAGGCATTTAAAACTAAGGTTGCTTTGACAAAAGCCAGCCTAACAAAATTCCAGCATTCCCTCTCCATTTTTAACGAATGAGCAATATTCGCTTAGCAAAGGACGGGACAAAATACACTTCCATTATAGCAGAATCGAATATTATCTGGCTCATCTAAAACCCGGTATAGACCTATTCAACAAAAACCAAAGTTCCCTTGCCAAACCTCATGATAAAAACACCAGAGATATGGTCTTTGACCTCCCCAATGACATTATCTCAGAAATTAATAAAGTTTTTATGTATCGTGAAAGTTGCCGAAATAGTGGCCATTAAGTATATAAACAAATTAGTGGCTCATTAAGTATAACAATTACTGCTATGTGTGTAACTTGAGTTTCCCACATCATCATTCAACAATTTCACCCCTTTCTAAAATTTCTTAATATTTCTTTTGGAAAGTAGCTTTCAAGATCACAATGTTTCTAAAGCAGATCACATTGTAACACCTGCATGTTTCTAAAGCAGATCACATTGTAACACCTGCTAGTCCTTTTTTCCCTTTCTAGCATTGAGATGTTAAGTGTATTATCCCCCACTTAATCACTAGGTTGCTAGTCTTTTCTCCTTTTCATAGTATTGAGTTGTTAAGTGTATCTACCTTAGTTTATCGTTGGGATGGTGAGCCAGGTGGCATAATCGAAGGTGAAGCACAGCAAACAGTTGGTGTGAGTGAGAAACATATTATACACTCCCCGAAAGCTATAATCTAGTGTACAATCAGGTTTAAATGGTGGAGGTAAGGCCTTGCAATCAGGGTTTGAACGTGCGGGTCACGAGGCACCATGTGGTACCCTCCGGTCGCTACGGGGTGTGCGTTGAAGGAAGCTCTGTCGTTTTAGCTGCTTTACAAGATGGACCCGCCTTTTTACGTATTTACTATTATATTTATATTATTCCTTATTTATTGGTTCATGGGATTTTTGGAAGTATGTGATTTTATTAAATACTCTTTTTAATAATTTATTTACATGGTTTAGTGAGATTATATAGTAGGATTAACGTAGAAATTAGTAGACTTCACGTGCTTTGTTTTCCTTAAACAACCATCTCTTTTTCTTTCTTTTATTATTATTTTTATTATTTTTACTTGTCTCTAATGTTGGAGTGACTAAAGTCGGATAAGAACAGATCCGGATTATCTCCAGTCCATAATAGATTGGAGGGTATCTAGTTCATGGCCGCCGCAAATATGCCACGTGTCTTCCCAATAAAAAAAATAAAAAAAATATTAATTAATACTTAAAAAATATATAAAAAGTAAAATAATAAAAAAAGATGGGTGGCCAGCCCCTATGGGGTGGTTGGCCACCCTCAAGGGCCAAAATGAAAAAATATATATATAGGATTGGGATTTGAGGGTGGTTCGGCCACCCCCAAGGGCCATGAGGTGTAGATCAGCCCTTAGGGGTAGTTCGGCCACCCC
>NC_081551.1:5851065-5869288 GCF_901000735.1 Corylus avellana | reverse complement strand
GGGGGAGGGGTAAAGTGTACTTTTCCCAAAATTTTATGAACAAAGTCAATCTGAAAGTGAAAGAGACTCAGAAGAAGATAAATCTACAAAATCTTCAACTAAAAGTCTAATCTTTAAAGAAACTATAGATGAAAAATACTTAAACATAATTGATATAATCATTTTTCAAAAATGGAACTCTAGAGTAAAAATCATTATTAACGAGTTCGAGTTTGAAGTTATTGCTTTGATAGACTTAGGTGCAGATTTAAACTGTATGCAAGAAGGAATGATACCTACTAAATATTATTTAAAAGCTACAGAACATTTATCATCAGCTAATGGCAGTAAAATGCAAATAGATTACAAGTTGTCTAAAGCACATGTTTGTCAAGATAATGTTTGTTTCAAAACTTCATTTGTCTTAATAAAAAATATGCTTGATTCAAAGGTCATACTAGGAAATCCATTTTTATGTCTTTTGTATCATTTTACTACATATCACAAATGAATTACAACAAAAGTCTTAGGAGAGAAAGTAAAAATTAAATTCTTTAAAAAACCCATGCTAAAGACATCAATATGTTAAAAGATGTTTCAATTTTTAAAACAACTAACATTTTACAGAATAAGAGCAAGTATTTGAACTCCCTAAAAGAAGAAATTAAAAACAAAATAATTGAAGAACATCTATCAAGTGATATCCTCCTACAGAAAATTGACAGATTCAAAAAATAAAAAAATAAAAAATGAAGTCTGTTCTGATCTCCCCAATACCTTTTGGCATAGGAAAAAGCATATTGTAAATCTCCCTTATGTAAAAAACTTCAATGAAAGAAATATTCCTACTAAAGCTAGACTCATCCAAATGAGCCAAGACTTAATGGAACTTTGTAAAACCGAGATTAAAAAATTGCTTAACAAATGAATAATTAGAAAAAGCAAGTCCCCTTGGTCTTGTTTAGCCTTTTACGTACAGAAAAATGCAGAATTAGAAAGAGGAGTTCTAAGATTAGTAATAAATTACAAACCTCTTAATAAAGTCTTATAATGGATAAGATATCCTATTCCAAACAAAAAAGACCTGATAAACAGAATAGGTCAAGCCAATGTTTCTTCAAAATTTGATATGAGGAGTCGATTTTGGCAGATCCAAATTCATGAACAAGATAAATACAAAATAACATTTGTTACACCATTTGGCCACTATGAATGGAATGTCATGCCCTTCAGATTAAAAAATGTCCCAAGTGAATTTCAAAACATCATGAATGAAATCTTTGACCCTATAGCACATTTCTCTATTGTTTATATAGATGATGTCCTCATATTTTCAAAGTCAATTGATGAACACTGGAAACATCTTCATTCATTTCATAGTATCATCAAAGTTAGTGGTTTAGTTGTTTCAGTTGCAAAAATCAACTTGTTTCAAACAAAAATCAGATTTCTAGGATTCAACATTAGTCAACGAATGATTAAACCCATTGATCGGGCTATTCAATTTGTAGACAAATTTCCTGATGTCATCCTTGATAAAAACCAGCTTTAGAGGTTCCTAGGATCTTTAAATTACCAAAATCTTAGAAAACATTGTAAACCATTATATGATCGTCTCAAAAGTAACCCTCCACCTTGGATTGATCTTCATACTTCAATTGTCCAAGAAGTCAAAAAATATGTCAAGACTTTGTCTCGTCTTGGCATTTCTGAAGTAAAAGCTTTCAAAATTGTAGAAACAGACGCCTCCAACATTGGATATAGGGGTATTTTCAAACATAAAATCTCTCCAGATTCTCTTAAACAAATTGTTTATTTCCATTCAGAAATTTGGAATTCAGCACAAAGTAATTATAGTACTATTAAAAAAAAGATTTTATTTATAGTATTATGCATCTCAAAGTTTCAAAGTGATTTGTTAAACAAAAAATTCTTAATTCGAGTTGATTGTAAAAGTGCAAAACATGTTTTAGAAAAAGATGTTTAAAATATAGTAAGTAAACAGATTTTTGCCAAATGACAATCAATTTTAAGTATTTTTGATTTTGAAATAGAAGACATCAAAGGAGATCAAAATTCTATATCTGATTTCCTCACTCGCAAATTTTTGCAGGGAAAAGATGGCTGAAAACCCACAATCAAGTAAAAACAAAAATAAAACACCTTCTATCAAGTCTCAACCAAGTCAATCATATAGTCTTGAGCGCAGGAAATGTAAACCCCTATGACACATGTTCACCCATTAACATGTTGAATAAGTTTCATGTTCTTAGTAATAAGTTTCAGGTTCTTAGTTCTCCAAGACCTACTTTTTCATCAACTTTAGCATCTCCAAGCCACCCGGACCCTTACCAATTGGTAGAATGTCCTACAGCAACCATTATCCCTACCCAACAGAACTCTTCAAAATTCATACAGCAGCAAAAATTCTATACCAACAAACCAATTACCCATATCAATCAATCTAAGTTTGTCCAAAAAACATTATAAAAAACCTGTTCTTTGTTAAACATGACCAGCATCACCTCAAGAATCTTTTGGATATTGTAAAAAATTATTTCCCTCCTAAATGGAATTTCATTCCATTTCACCCATCTAAATCCATTAATTTCTATAGAGATATTTTACTCTAAACAACATCAATTACCAAAGACTCAGTCCCAGACAGATTTGATCCAGAACAGAAAAGAATAATCTTTGATAAAATGTACATCACAAAGATTATTTCTTCAAAAGAATGGGGTAACCACCCATCTGATCTCATAGTCTTACAAGGCCATCAAGTTCAATACAATTACTTTGATTACATTGAAGCATGGTCCAAAGTACTTCTTTATCAAAACAATAATAACAGTCACTTCTGGTATCTTTGTTTTGATAACAATTTCAACAGTCAGCTCCCGTTATGGTTCAACAGATGGTGGCAAAATCATGGTATTATCCTTGAGATTTTACCTCCAGAGCTTGCAGATGCATTAAAGTAGTTCTCTACAGCTGACAGAGTTAATGAAGTAGAAAGTCAATTTTCTTCCTTCCTCTATATGGTAAAGAAATATAAAATCACCTGGCTCTTCAAATAGGATTATGCCATTGACTAAAGAATTTGCAAAAGAAACAGATATGTCCGCTGGTAGGACAAATTCAACATTCAGAAAATACTTTCCTTAATACAGAGAGAATTCCCATCCTTCACAACTCAAAGTCAATTCCTGGCAAATAGATCACATTTACAAACAGAAATTGCAGCAGCCATAGCTCAAGTCCAATGTAACAAAGACCTTAAAGATCTTTGCAGAAGCCTTCTCCTTAAAGCTAAAGGAATTGAGGACCAAGGAGAACAAAGCCTAGCTTCGTCCTCCTCTTCAACAAACCAAGTACAACCTCTTTACCAAGAAGCCCAAGACCCTTATGATCTTGGTGAAGATTGAAGTCTGAAAAGCTCAAATATAGCAGACACTGTTCATCACTATTTTGGCGGTCATTGCTGTTTGTCGGCCATTACTGTTCATTACTGTTCAGCATTGTTTATGATGGTCAGCACTATTCATGTAGGTCAGCACTGTTCGTTACTGTTTAAGTCGGCCAACACTATTTATCACTGTTTATCCCGACAAGTCACTGTTCATCTGCAATATTCAACTTTTTATCTTTCTATTTATAGCATCCTCCGCTCATGTAATAGCAATTCGGTTCTTCCGGATTTTCAGAATACTCATTTTCTCTTCTCCCTCTCTAATCATCAGTGAAATCTCACAAAAATGTATGTCAAAGTTTCATCCATGTATTACAGAATGTTTCATTCAATGAAAGCTTCTTCAAGCTAATTTTATAATCATATTTTTGTAAGTACTTATTTCTCATATATCCTATTTTCATTATGTATATTCTTGAATTTATGGTTCAAATTGAAGTATCTTCAACATTTCATATTCATATTTATGTTTATATCTTTGTGTATCCATCTAGATATTTTGTTCATATTCAACCTAGAATCTTACAAGCAATCTCTGTTTAAATACATCACTATGTCTTTAATTCTTCCACTTATGTCAACTCGTTCTACGAGTCCCCTCTTCATATGTGATTACTTGATTGTGGAAGGTGTTTTATTTTTGCTTTTACTTGATTGTGGCTTTTCAGCCATCTTTTCCCTGCAAAATTCACGAGTGAGAAAATCAGGTATAGAATTTTGATCTCCTTTGATATATTCTATTTCAAAATCAAAAATACTTAAAATTGATTGTCATCTGGCAAAAATCTATTTACTTGCTATATTTTGAACATCTTTTTATAAAACATTTTTTGCACTTTTGCAATCAACTCGAATTAAGAATAAATGTCTCTATAGAAATTAATGGATTTAGATGGGCGAAATGGAATGAAATTCCATTTAGGAGGAAAATAATTTTTACAAGATCCAAATGATTCTTGAGGTGACGCTGGTCATGTTCTACAAAAAACAGGTTTTATGTATAGGTTTTTTGGATAAACCTAGATCGATTGATATGGGTAATTGTTTGGTTGGTATAGAATTTTTGCTGCTGTACGAATTTGATATAAACATAAATATGAATATAAAATGTTGAAGATACTTTAATTGGAACCATAAATTCAAGAATATACATAATGAAAATAGGATATATGAAAAATAAGTACTTACGAAAAATATGATGCTGTAAAATTACATTGAAGAAGCTTTCATTGAATGAAATATTTTGTAATATATGGATGAAACTCTGAAATACATTTTTGTGAGATTTCACTGATGATCAAAGAGGGAGAAGAGAAAAGGAGTATTCTGAAAATTCGGAAAAATCGAATTGCTATTACATGAGTGGAGGATGCTATAAATAGAAAGATAAAAAGTTGAATACCGTAGATGAACAGTGGCTTGTCGGGATGAACAATGACGAATAGTGCTGTGAACAGTGCTAGCCGACATGAACAGTGTCTGCTGTATTTTGGCTTTTTAGACTTCAATCTTCACTAAGATCATAAGGGTCTTGGGCTTCTTGGTAAAGAGGTAGTACTTGGTTTGTTGAAAAGAAGGACGAAACTGGGCTTTATTCTCCTTGGTCCTCAATTCCTTCAGCTTTAAGGATAAGGCTTCTGCTATGATCTTTGAGGTCTTCTTTACATTGGGGTTGAGCCATGACTGCTGCAATTTCTGTATGTAAATGTGATATATTTGCTAGGAATTGGCTTTGAGTTGTGAAGGATGGGAATTCTCTCTGTATTGAGGAAAGTATTTCTAAATGTTGAATTTGTCCTACCAGCGGACATATCTGTTTCTTTTGCAAATTCCTTGGTCAATGGCATATTTGCTAGTAATCACGTATGCCAAACATATGAAGCACATAACAGAGGAATCCCTGATGGAATTAATGTTTTAATTTACACCACAATGAAACATTTTATAGGAATCCCTAGTAATGTTAAAGCTAGAATTCATGACCAACTAAGTAACCTTTGGTGTCCAACCTTAAGTGATTTTAGATGGTATAAAGATGTTTTTATGTCAAGAGTAATGTTAAGAGACGATTGTCAAAATGCTTTCTGGAAAGTGAAATTGATCAATGGTCTACCTAACCTATTTGCCCATAAAATTCGTGAAGAATTAAGTAATAAAACTGGAATTATAATATATGATAATCTCACCTACAGAGACATCATAAGTACAATAAGTAAAATATGATTAAAAATGTGTATAGATATGAAGATAAATAAAAACTTGAACAAAGAAAAAAGAGAAGCAAAATATAAGATGATAAATTTTTTTGAACAATATGGTTTACCTCCTATACCACCTTCCAGAAGAAAACATAAGGATAAATACGTAAAAACTAGAAAACATTAGAAAAAGAGTTATAGAAAAAACAAAAACTTTGAACCAAATGAATATTATAAGAAAAATAAAATAGTAAGAAAATATTACAAAAAACCCAAAAACGAAAAATATGACAAAAAGAAAGTAAAATGCTTCAAATGTGGAAAGACAGGCCATTACAAAAATGAGTGCAAAGTAAAATATAAAATCAACCAATTAAAAATCTCCAATAAAGAGAAAGAAGATTTGTATAAAATCCTAGAACTCAAAAGTTCAGATTCTAGTGAGAATGAAGATGAAATTTTTAACACCTCAATAGATTATGAGTCAAGTCAAAATTCTAGTAATTCAGAAATAGAATATATATATATCCCAAGGGCCATGGGGTGGCTTCGACCTAACCGTGGTGGCCAGCCACCCATCCTTTTTTTATTATTATTTTAGTTTTTATTTATTTTTTAAGTATTAATTAATATTTTATTATTTTTTATTGGGAGGACACGTGACACATTTGTGGCACTAGGATTTCTTTAAAGAAATCACAGCTATGAACTTGATACCCTCCAATCCATTATGGATTGGAGAGGATCTGGATCTGATAAGAACAATGGTAGGTTGGTAATATATGTAAATGAATGTGGGTCTTATAGGAATGATATCAAGGAAGAATTATGCTAATGTAGGGGGGCATATGTCGTATTTGGATAGTATCGAAGCATGGATATATGACTATATGAGTCGACTTAAATCTGACAAATTTAATTAAAATGAGCTAGTCCCCTGCATCCTGACAAGACTTATTTAAATAGGTAGGTGACACGATTCAACCCGCATAACTCATTTAAGAAGCAATTTGTGTTGAGTTTAGGAGTGTAAACGAGGCGAGCTTGGGCGAGCTTCCTTTGTCTAAGCTTGGCAGTAGCGGAGCCAGCTATTTTATATTGGGGGTGCCACTAAAATTTTTTTGGCGTCCTAAAAATTTTCTTCACCCGAAAAATTTGGTAATTCACACAATATATGCATCACAAAAAATATCGATAAAAGTTCATAAATATGTGCTGAAATTAATATATTAGAAATGTAACATGTCGACACTATATCAAAAAGATAGAAATACAAAAAAAAAAAGAAAAAAAACAAAAGTGTCTAGAACTGCATTTTACAGTCTCTTAGAAGTACAAAATCATCAAGTATCGAATCTAAATCGAAACTCTCAGTAATTTCTCTTTCAATATAGAGAACTAAACTATTTGCAAGAAAATTATCCTCCATTTTGTTGCGAAATCGTGTTTTAACAATTTTCATTACTGAAAATGCTCGTTCGGTAGTTGCTGTAGATACTGGAAGAGTCAAAACAAGACGATCAATCTATCAATAAGATCATGTCTTTGATTTTTTCGCCTTTGCCAACCCTTGGCATAATTCTGCAATGAAAGACAAATTTTGTAATGTCGGGTCAGTAAGCACATCAAGTTCAAAATACCTCAACTGATATCTCAAATTAATTTTGTCCTGCTCAGAAAAATCAAGAGGATGATACTTCTCCGCAAGGATACATATATCGTCAATTTTAAAGGATTTATAAGCATATTTTGGATTCAAAGCAGAGCTAAGTATCAAAAGTTCCAACGCCTTTTCACTAAACCTATTATCAAGCTCTTGCAATTGAAAGTCGATAATAGTATTGAATATGTCAAAATGATAATGATGCTCCAATGTAATGTGATTCTTTTGACTACGACCTTGACCTTCAATATAACAAGCACTCAAATCCGGAATGTCAATTTTAGCTTTCTTGGAGAAAGAGACAATGTTCTCAAGCAAATCATCACAACCATCATCTCTCAACTTTTGGATAAGTTTTTTTGCAATAGAAACTGAATTAATAGCATTCAAAATGTCTTGAGATTTTTGCTGCAAAACTTGACAAAGAACATCAGTAATGCCCACGATTTCCTTCATTAAATGTAAAATAAATATGAACTCGAAGGATGTAAGCATTTTATAGGCAGCCTTAGCATCTCCTCGTTGAGAGTAAGTACCTCATTCTCTTCCAACATCTTCAAGCACTGTACAAGTAGCATCAAACATCCTTATTAGGCTACAAATAGAATTAAAATGCGAACCCCAACGAGAATCACCAGCTCGTTTCAAAGTGCTAATTTGATTAGCTCATTTTCCAGTTTTAAGCTCACCAATAGCTTCCAAATGTGCAATTTGTGTTGCATGAACAACTTGTAGTTGATCACGACATTTACATGAAGCACTGGCCACATTGATAACAAAGTTCAAATTTGTGAAGAACACATGAACAAAAGACGCCTCGCTAGATGCAGCAACTAATGCTAATTGTAATCGATGAGCAAAACAATGAACATAGTATGCACAAGAACAATCCTTAAGAAATAATGCTTGCAATCCCTTCCATTCATCACGCATGTTATTAGCACCATCATATCCTTGTTCACGAATATTTTGAATATCAAGGCAATGACGAGAGAGAACATCAGATATTCCATTATTTAGAGTCAATGCCGGTGTATATTTAACATGAACTATATCAAAGAAATGTTCTTGTATAAAACCATCTTTATCAACAAATCTCAAAACAATTGCCATTTGTGCCATTTGTTCTCTCTTAGACTCATCACGTGCCTCATCAACAATGATGCAAAATTTAGAGTTTCAAATATCTTCACGAATTTTCTTTCGCACTGTACTTGCAATGACTTGCAAAATCTCCTTTTGAATTGTATGTGAAGTATACTTCGCAGATTTTGGAGCATTTTCCAAAACAACACTAGCAACTTTATCATTATATGATGCCAAAATCTTAATCAGCTTAAGAAAATTACCTCGTTTTTTTGAAAGAAGAGTCTCATCATGACCTCTAGAAGCACATCCTTGAAATGCAAGTCACCGAACAACATCAATAGAAGTTATCACACGTAATCGATTATTTTGAATTTGTTCGATACTTTGTGCATTCAATACTTTATCGATATGCCGTGATTGATTTCGTAAATCCTCATAAGATTTCATAGCATTATTATGAGGTGAACAAGGATCCTCCCCAATATGAGTCAAAAAGACACAATTTTTTCCCCCTTGAACTTTTCTCCAATTTCTAAATCCCTTGATAGTAAATACATCCCATCCAGGACGTCCATCTCCTTTCATAGTAAAAAGATAACATGGTAGACAATATGCAGCATCCTTAGAACGAGAATACTCAAGCCAAGGAAATTGTGCGAACTAAGAAACTTGAAAGCGACGAGGGTGATTTTCTGGTCTAGAAAGTGGATAATTTGCAAGAATAAATCGATTTGGACCATCTTTCAAATAAGGCCGTCTTATTTCATCACATCGATTGATTGGACAGTCCCACATTGGAGGACGTAATCCTGGATCTCGTTCTAGAGAAATAGAAGAAACATCAACTTCATTAACATTGAGTGTGGATGATTTAAAATGAATCTCTTGTGTTTCCGCAATTGTGGATTCAAAAGGATGTTCTTCATCTTCAACCCTTGGAGATTTAAGATGACGCTCATTGGGATTTGAAGTTTCGGCATTAGAGTCCAACAATGTATTACTTTTCGAAATGTTGGCTTCTTTCCTTTTGAAGAATGAATCGATAGTTTTAAATTTTGATATGATTCATGAACCTAAAATTTTCAAGTTAAATCACGACCCTGTAAGAAACAATCAAAGTTTATAAACATTAAACAACAAAATAAGCAATCATACGGATATTAAAGTTTATTCAATCATTCAAATTAATAGTGAAATTAAATTAATGTTTAATCAATGTTTATATGGATATAAGCAACAAAATAAACATTAAAGTTTAAAACTCACAAATTAAGCAGAGGAAAAACAGATGATGAATAAAAAATGTAGCACAAAAGTTTAAGGTTTAAGAAATTACTAGTGTTGTGACTCACCTGAAAAGATAAAGAGAGTGTCTTTGATTTTGATTTCCTAAGAACCTGTCGGACCCAAAAGGGCCAAATTAACTGAATTGTAAAAAAAACCAAAGTATTTGAACTTTTCTCCAAAACCCTTTTCCTGTAAAATGAGCAAAATATAAATCTAAAACTAGAACATAAAACTACAAAAGCAATTGAGAAGCCAGGGAGGAGGAGACAAAGAGTTACCCGTGAATCTGACAATCTTTGATAGAAAGAACAGAGAACGAAGAGACTATAGAGAGTCTGAGAGAATGAGAGAGTGCGTCTTAGAGATATATTTTTTTTTTGGGGGGTGCTCCGCCACTGGCCATACTCACTCTAAGAAAAACAAGGGAAATTTGACCACCTACACATCATTAAGATATTACATCAAACATGTGATGCGTGTTAAGTTTGAGCAAGGCCAAAAAAGGAAACAAATGTTTATATCCCTCACAATCAAAGCTTAAACCATAATGACAATAAACAAGAGCAATTCAAGTCATGAATCAAGGTAAGTGGCTCAAGAATGTCACTTAGGCATTTTGTCAAACATGTGGTGTGCACAAATATTTAGTCATGTGCAAAGAACTCACGGATAATAGAAAATCATACCTAAATACATCACAAACAATGTGTATAACACAACCACAACCAGAATCAAGCATAACAATTAACAATTAACAAGAAATGAGACAAGATTAAATCATGGGAATCATACTGTTCGGTTGCAGAGAAACTTGAAGAAAGTGAAAGAAAATAAAAATGTTAAGCACTAAGTTTATTCATTTTGCTTTCATGGTTACCTGTAGGCTGCAGCTAAAAATTTGACTGAGATCTGCAGCCGGCTTGTTTGGCTGTCAATTCGCTCAATATTGAGGCCTAACGGAGCACCAAAGAGGTGAGAAACTGAGAAAGGGAACATTTTTTTTTCTCGATGGGACTGATTTATTTGCCGTCAACAGATTGGGTTGAATGGGTTATAGGGATGGGGGTATACAGTCGTGCGCCATGCGGGAGAACTAGAGAACAGGAGAAGGGATGGGGGTGCCGGGGTGCGGGAGATTGCCGAAGGATAGGTAAAATTGTAATATATATATATATATATATTTGAGGGTGCCGTGGGTTAATTTTTTTTTTTTTTTTAAAAAAAAAAAAAATCCTTAGGGCACCCCCAAGGTACTACGTGGCTCTACCACGAAAGCTTGGCTCGTTTAAATTTTACTTGAGCCGAGCTTAAGGACAAGCCAAAAAATTGAGCCCGAGCCGCGAGTTGGCTCTTATATTTAATTAATTAATTTTTTATTATAAATTTAAACTTCAAGTACTCTAAAACGGCTCAAAAAGCCAGTTTGTATATGAGCATTTGCTTAGCCTGGCTAGCTGAGTATGGAGCCTGAGTCAAGATAGCAAAACACTTGGTTTCGAAGAGAGAGGATATGCATCATTTTATAATAAAAGGATGCTATTAGGAAAAAAAAGCATCAATTTTTAATATTAATATGATTAACTATGTGAACAACTACCAATTCGAGCCTTATACGAGTTGCTTACGAGGCTAACTAAGTCGAGCGAACTTGCTTCATTTAAAATTCGAGCCACTATTTGTGTTCACAAAACGCCTCATTTAATAATCGAGTCGAGCACGAGCTGAGCTTATATGAGCCGATCCCGAGCTCGCTCGCGAACGGCTTGCTTGTTTAACACCCCTAGTTGAGTTGATCCAACCTGTATAACGCATTTAATTAACAAAATTTTCAATTATTGAGCATGAAAATACTATTTTATACAAAGATATTGGAACAATAATTCTCAATTATTGGACATGAAAATAAATTCCATTACCGAAATTTTATCTTTACAATGAGGGATGAGACTAAGGGTAATTATTTTGTCTTGGGCTCTAGGGTTTTAATTTTTAAATGGTAAAAATAAAAAAATATTTTAATTTGTACGGGTTACGTAGGTCATTTTAGTTAAGTGGGTTGACCCAAAATTTAGTCCATGTATTAATTGGGTCAACCTGGTTTGACCCAAATTCTATTTTACTAAAACCTAACACACTAATTTTATGTTAAATTTGTATCAAATTTATGAGTCCTATAAAAAATTGACGGCATTCAACTTCTATATCTTGTTTTTTTTTTTTTTTTTTTCGGCTTTTGACCGCTCAAGTGTTTGAGGTTATAAGATTTGGATTCCCTCATAGTCTCTAAAATATGAAAGTCTTGTATTCTAAAATCTTAACCATTCATTTCATTTAATAGTTTAAACAAATGTAGAAATTTACGTTATTATTGAGACAAATGAATTTTACATATTAAAAACTAAAATTAATTACTTCGATAACATACAAACTTCTACATGTATTTAGACCATTAAATACAATAAATAATTCAAATTTTAGAATACGCTAATTTTATATTTTATAAAATATGAAGGGATCGGTTAAAAACCCTTCTATTCTTTTCTTTTAGCTGACAGATTGACGTCAAAGATACCAAAGAAGTAATTGGTCATTTTAAAAGACAAAGAAAAGGGCTTGGCAGAGAAAAGGAGAAAAAGCACGTACGTAGCAATCAATGATAACAAAGAAGCACTGAATTCCTCATTCCATGAAAATAATGGAACTAGATCTTTTTGGGTCTATTTTAAATTAGAGAATATTTAGTTAATAGTTAAGATCTCTTTTGAGAAATTTTAAGGCCATAAATGAAAAATTATGTGGGCAAAAGCCATCCCATGGCCCAACGGAGGTGGTTTGACCACCCACAAGGGCCAAACAAAATTTTATTTTATTTTTAGATTTGTCCCTTTGGGGTGGCCGGACCACCCCAAGATTCATGGCCACCCCAGACCAGCGGTTGGGAGTGGCCGAACCACCCCAACCCCAAATGGGGTGGTCTAGCCACCCCTAATGTGTTGCTAGCCACCTAGACCACCCCATAATTTTTTATTATTTTATTTTTATTTTTATTATTTTATTTATTAATGAGACAGATGTCCTTTTTATAGCCTTAAGATCTTTAGAGAGATTTTAACCATTAACTAAATATTTTTCAGTCGAATATGGACCGGAGATGATCCTATTACGAAAAGAATTGGCCATTTTAAAAGGCAATGAATGAGGCACCCATAGACTTCCCAAAAGAACCGGAGAAAAAAAAGAATTGGCCATTTTAAAAGACAATGAATGAGGCACCCATGGGCTTTCCAAAGAACCGGAGAAAGAAAAAGCATGTAGCAAAGGTGCAAACCTTCATTCTACTGCTTCAATGTTTTTTTTTTTTTTTAAAATGAAATAAACTCAAACCCACAACGAGTATATATACAAGTGCATGAATTGAATTCTGGTCAGCGTTAATTATTAAATTTGGCACACGTAATGGAGAATCCATTAGAGCTAGGGTCAAGTTGCCCAAATTGTATTTATGTAATAATTATTCAATGCATCTTAATATCTTATAAATGCGTATATATGCATGCATGCATGTCTTTTTTCTTTTTTTCTTTTTCTATTCTGACAAAGTGACAACAGATCAACAATATATATATACATTGACACATGTTGCCTTTAGACTTTGGTAGGGATATTGTGAGATGTGTTTTGAATTGTTTAAATTAAATTAATAGTAGAAGATTTTTAAAGAGAATTCGTGTTTATTGGGATATGTTTTTATTTTGTAGATTATAGAACATCACACAAATGCTTAGCTCTTAACTGGGCCATGCATGGGCCTGTTTTTGGTTCTTTATTTTGGAGAGAGTGAATTTCTTACCTATTAGGAGGGCCCATGGAGTCGTACAAAGATGCGGCAGTAGCGATAAAGCCCCCAGCCCAAATATATCCAAAGGCTTCAGGGCCTGTTATTACTAATAAGCCTAAGTCCACAAAGAACGTAGATTGTAGGGGACACTTTTTCTTCTCTGCCGCTGGTGGACGTAATTAATTAATTAAGATCAAACCACATAAATTTTTGCGTCACTCTTTTCATTATTTTACTTAATTTTTCTATCTATATTATGCTTCCTGTCTCACCTTATATATGCAAAAGGTTTGGGCAAAAAAGACTCGAGCAAATGGCGTCCTTGGCAAGGCATTAACATCAGGGCAGCCTGATTTATTCCAACTGGTTTTTTTATTTATTTTTTTATGAATTTAGACAAAGAGTGCAACACAAAGACTTCCCAAGAGAAAAAAGGTCACCCATCTTAATACTATTGATTATTGTTCAAACATGCTTAACTGCGAAATTCTGATAGAAATATTCAGTGCATTAGTACTCGTATGAATATTACACCCTGCTCCAATTGAAGTTTCGTTGCACCGTCTTCATCATCCATTGTGTTTATAAAAGCCGTAACACGCAAAAAAACCATGAAATGGAATTTGGGCAAATCTGGATGTTTATATACAACATATAGTTAAAAAAAAAAAAAATTTCCTTGAAAATTAGGGAGAAAAAAAAGGAAGAAGAATAAATTCATAAAGCCAAAAGTTCAGGCACATACACCAATTTGCGGCTGCTAGCTTGGCAAAGATCAAAGTTTACACACACACACGTGTATATATATATATATATATACAATAATACAAAAGTACAAAAGGGCAAGTTGAAGGAGACGAAAGTTTTTATTTATAATGCATTAGAGTAGGGGAGGGGGAGGGGGAGGTGGGGCCCGAGAAAGATGGGCATGTTACACAAAATAATGGTTTATTTTGGGTGTCCCCAAATACAAACAAAGGCACAGCAAAACTGATGCACATTAATAAGGAGAAGGAGCAGGAGCAGGAGCAGGAACAGGAGCAGGAGCAGGAGCAGCATATATATTATTACCAGAAGAAGTTGTTTAGGTGGGATGGAGCCTGGGAGTCCTCCATGTCGTGTGAGGGGGAATGTATATGTCTCCCTTCGTACGTTGTAATCACCATCCTTGGATCCTCCGCCAATCGCTCCACTCGTTTTTTTACGCGACAATTATCTTGTGTGCATCGGTAGTAGCTCCTGCATGCATGCACCACACCCCAACAAATTAAAACACTCGTCAACATGTTTTTCTTTTTTCTTTTTTCTTTTTTTTGGATGAATAAGGTAGACAGAAGAATCATATATATGTTGATCGAAGTTGATCATGACATTTTTGAAGCAAATTGACGGCGGGGATCATCATGTTATATATAGCTACAGCTTGCTTGCGTGCAGTTCTTTACGTGTTATGGCGCTGTAGTACACTCTATACTCGACAACATGGAATATTTTGTGTGATTTTCATGCATGCAGCGATCCATCTATATATATATATATATATATACCACTGTTCTTCACAGGTAAAAACTATAGAAACGACATCGTGGGACACGGTGTGATGTGACTGGTTACATGTGGAAAGAAAATTAAAGCAAGAGAATGTTCTCAAAATTCACTAAAATTCGAATGAAAAATTGGACTGTTACACTGATCTGTCGTCATTAATATGACTTATAAGTTCATAAGTTAAAAATGATCATGGCAACATGAGTTTTAATCAAACACTACTCATATTTCTACGTAGTGCTCATCAATTTTAAACTTACGTGACACAAATATTGGGGTGGATTGGCATATTTCTATATCTAGGCACATGCAATGTTATGGGGGATGAGACTTGTACCTATTAATTTCTACTTACAAGCTTCCGACTACCGTGCTCTCGGTGATGTTGGAGTTCATCTATGGTTCGATCCATTTTGAAAGAACCCTTGCGGATCCCCCGTACTACCACACGAGCTTCCTATATATTAGGCTATTACCATGCTCTTGGTGATAAGGAAAAAAAAAAAGTTTATCACAAGCGCCATTCAAACTTTAGAGTTAGGATGAGACAGCCAGCCTTGGTACTTGGCAGATCATAGGAATAGACTAGGGTTTAAGTAATTATCACATCCAAGCATCTCCAACCCTTGTTTAAAACTTAGAAGGTCAAAATTGACCCTGTCAACAGTAAATACCCTAACCCAGGTTCATTTCTAAACTGGGGAAAGCTTGAAATTGGACAATTTCCTCTTGAACCAATGATTATTCTTAGACTTACAAAAAAAAAAAAAAAATGATTATTCTTAGAAAATATGAACCGCAAAATGGGTTGTATTATTACACAGGGCATGATCGATACACATTCAGAGGTGAAATCATGATTTACCAGAAATTATTTTCCTTGACTTTGTGAGAAAGCTGGGATTCTTTTCTAGAAGTACTGATTATAAAGTCAAAAAAGTAATTTCCCATGCAATTGCTCGTGAGCCTATAACCTATTGTATACACAAGACATACATAGTATTGTACTGATCAGCTAAGTATACGCTTCTCTCTCTCTCTCTCTCTCTCTCTCTCTCTCTCTATATATATATATATATTAATCGACACCTCAATTTGTATATAAAATCCTTTCTACCCTCCTCATCAACCACACGATCGATAATCCAAGGCCTGAAGAGCTTAATTAGCTAGATGAATGTACCAAGGCAGCAGCTTCAAGGCCATGAGGAAGTACTTATTTATATATACATATGCACAACTGTATACTTTCTTTGTTTTGAGTGAAAATGTCTGGCCTACATTCTTTGTGGGAAGGCTTAGTTAAAAGGAAAGCAAAAGCACTTTCAGGAGATCCTAAGCCGAAAGACAATTTTTGATGAGTAATATTACTTTCACACTACATTTTCACATCGACTTACGTGTCTTTCGGTGGTTAACGCTTTTTTTTTTAAAGTGTCTGACATGAAAAATTACTTAAAATATATTACATGTCAACGGGTATAAAAATCTTTCCCGATAGTTTACTGAGCCCCTAGCTTGTACCCTAATTGATCAGAGAGAGCTTGAAACTATACTTTAATAATTTGTACCCTCTTACTGTCATCTTGTAATTTCAATCTTTTTGGCATAAGTGAACATATATAATCAATAAAGCAATGAACACTAGCTAATAATGTCGTGTTATTTAATGGTACTTGCTCTTTCGTTAATCTTGATGGTCTGACTGTTTGTTGATCTTTCCGCTGTGATTACACCTCTTTTTAAGGTAATAATTGGTTCTTCTAGGCTTGCTTTAAAATATTTTGTCATTAATCATACTGCTTAAACATGTTTTCCCCTCTAAATCTCCTGCACCAAGCGTTCAAAAACAATTATGACTAGGATAATAATGAGATCGCGAGGGAACATAGCATGCATATGGGGCACACCGAAGCTAGCTAAATAATCCAGTGCCGTATATATGAACTTTTCTTTCAAGAAGTGACTAAATAAAGCCAAAAAAAAAAAAAAAATTAAGATTTTAATCTGTCTAACCTGGGATGCTGGGTGTTCTTTACCACTTTCTGTCCATATTTCCTCCACTTGTAACCATCATCTAAAACATCTACATCGCTCATGGTCTTGAAGCAAAACCGAGGCTCCCTCACCTTCCTCCTTGCCTTTATCTTCTTCATTTTCAGTGTAGAAACCCCTAGATGATGATCTTCTAGATCTCCACCACCTCGCTTGTTGCTCAAGCATTCACCAACGTCTCCCCATGCCCTAAAAAGCATTTCCAAACCCAATTCATTAGAGAAAGAGAGGGAGATCAAAGGTTAATTAGACTCTTCCAAACAATTCTTTAAGGTCGTCGTGCTTACAGGTGAAAGCCTGAGCCTTACCCGACTTGTGTGGAGGAAACGCTTTAACACGGTATCCCAGGATCTAGCCAGGGTCTGGCAAAATCCCTGAGCCTTACCCGACTTGTGTGGAGGAGACGCTTTAACACGGTATCCCGGGATCTAGCCATAGTCTGGCAAAACCCCGGATACCAGGTTACCAAAAAGAAAGAAAAAACATGATTGGATATAAAAAGGAATGTAGTTTTACCATAGATTAGCGGCTGATCTATGCAAAGAAAGGAGCTGGGATCCTCTAAAGTCAGAAGTGGTGTCTTCTCTTTGCTTTGTAGTGGCAGATGAGAGTAGGGTTTCAGTGAGATTACTTGAAGGTGCATCAGAAGCTAGTGAAGGAGGTATGGTAGTGAAGGCTTTGAGAGATTGGTGGCATCCTAAAGAAGGTAAGGTCAAGTTGGAAGGGAAAGAAAAGAAACCCATTTGTGTAGAAACCTCTTGATCCTCAAACAGGCCCTGGTTGAGCATACTTTCATGAAATCTCGCTCTCTCTCTCTGATCAATAGTGGTAGAAAATCAAATGAAAAGGTTGTTGGTTCTTTTTATAGGAGAAATCTGATGAGGATGAAAATCTCTCTAGACAAGCTACAAACAGTCTAGATTAAGAGAACGAGAGCCTCTCTCTCAAACTTCTAGGATATATAGAGAGACAAATAGAATTTGTAAGATATGTTGAAAGTATTCTAATACCTATAAACGCAACCAACCACTTTCCCTTCTTGTAGTAAAAGACCCTTTTGAAAATCTCATATATGTAATAAATATATAAACAAT
>NC_081551.1:5818810-5850965 GCF_901000735.1 Corylus avellana | reverse complement strand
TTATTATTTTATTTATTAATGAGACAGATGTCCTTTTTATAGCCTTAAGATCTTTAGAGATGATCCTATTACGAAAAGAATTGGCCATTTTAAAAGGCAATGAATGAGGCACCCATAGACTTCCCAAAAGAACCGGAGAAAAAAAAGAATTGGCCATTTTAAAAGACAATGAATGAGGCACCCATGGGCTTTCCAAAGAACCGGAGAAAGAAAAAGCATGTAGCAAAGGTGCAAACCTTCATTCTACTGCTTCAATGTTTTTTTTTTTTTTTAAAATGAAATAAACTCAAACCCACAACGAGTATATATACAAGTGCATGAATTGAATTCTGGTCAGCGTTAATTATTAAATTTGGCACACGTAATGGAGAATCCATTAGAGCTAGGGTCAAGTTGCCCAAATTGTATTTATGTAATAATTATTCAATGCATCTTAATATCTCATAAATGCGTATATATGCATGCATGCATGTCTTTTTTCTTTTTTTCTTTTTCTATTCTGACAAAGTGACAACAGATCAACAATATATATATATATATATATATATATATATATATATATATGACACAATGACACATGTTGCCTTTAGACTTTGGTAGGGATATTGTGAGATGTGTTTTGAATTGTTTAAATTAATAGTAGCAGATTTTTAAAGAGAATTCGTGTTTATTGGGATATGTTTTTATTTTGTAGATTATAGAACATCACACAAATGCTTAGCTCTTAACTGGGCCATGCATGGGCCTGTTTTTGGTTCTTTATTTTGGAGAGAGTGAATTTCTTACCTATTAGGAGGGCCCATGGAGTCGTACAAAGATGCGGCAGTAGCGATAAAGCCCCCAGCCCAAATATATCCAAAGGCTTCAGGGCCTGTTATTACTAATAAGCCTAAGTCCACAAAGAACGTAGATTGTAGGGGACACTTTTTCTTCTCTGCCGCTGGTGGACGTAATTAATTAATTAAGATCAAACCACATAAATTTTTGCGTCACTCTTTTCATTATTTTACTTAATTTTTCTATCTATATTATGCTTCCTGTCTCACCTTATATATGCAAAAGGTTTGGGCAAAAAAGACTCGAGCAAATGGCGTCCTTGGCAAGGCATTAACATCAGGGCAGCCTGATTTATTCCAACTGGTTTTTTTATTTATTTTTTTATGAATTTAGACAAAGAGTGCAACACAAAGACTTCCCAAGAGAAAAAAGGTCACCCATCTTAATACTATTGATTATTGTTCAAACATGCTTAACTGCGAAATTCTGATAGAAATATTCAGTGCATTAGTACTCGTATGAATATTACACCCTGCTCCAATTGAAGTTTCGTTGCACCGTCTTCATCATCCATTGTGTTTATAAAAGCCGTAACACGCAAAAAAACCATGAAATGGAATTTGGGCAAATCTGGATGTTTATATACAACATATAGTTAAAAAAAAAAAAAATTTCCTTGAAAATTAGGGAGAAAAAAAAGGAAGAAGAATAAATTCATAAAGCCAAAAGTTCAGGCACATACACCAATTTGCGGCTGCTAGCTTGGCAAAGATCAAAGTTTACACACACACACGTGTATATATATATATATATATACAATAATACAAAAGTACAAAAGGGCAAGTTGAAGGAGACGAAAGTTTTTATTTATAATGCATTAGAGTAGGGGAGGGGGAGGGGGAGGTGGGGCCCGAGAAAGATGGGCATGTTACACAAAATAATGGTTTATTTTGGGTGTCCCCAAATACAAACAAAGGCACAGCAAAACTGATGCACATTAATAAGGAGAAGGAGCAGGAGCAGGAGCAGGAGCAGGAGCAGGAACAGGAGCAGGAGCAGCATATATATTATTACCAGAAGAAGTTGTTTAGGTGGGATGGAGCCTGGGAGTCCTCCATGTCGTGTGAGGGGGAATGTATGTGTCTCCCTTCGTACGTTGTAATCACCATCCTTGGATCCTCCGCCAATCGCTCCACTCGTTTTTTTACGCGACAATTATCTTGTGTGCATCGGTAGTAGCTCCTGCATGCATGCACCACACCCCAACAAATTAAAACACTCGTCAACATGTTTTTCTTTTTTCTTTTTTCTTTTTTTTGGATGAATAAGGTAGACAGAAGAATCATATATATGTTGATCGAAGTTGATCATGGCATTTTTGAAGCAAATTGACGGCGGGGATCATCATGTTATATATAGCTACAGCTTGCTTGCGTGCAGTTCTTTACGTGTTATGGCGCTGTAGTACACTCTATACTCGACAACATGGAATATTTTGTGTGATTTTCATGCATGCAGCGATCCATCTATATATATATATATATATATACCACTGTTCTTCACAGGTAAAAACTATAGAAACGACATCGTGGGACACGGTGTGATGTGACTGGTTACATGTGGAAAGAAAATTAAAGCAAGAGAATGTTCTCAAAATTCACTAAAATTCGAATGAAAAATTGGACTGTTACACTGATCTGTCGTCATTAATATGACTTATAAGTTCATAAGTTAAAAATTATCATGGCAACATGAGTTTTAATCAAACACTACTCATATTTCTACGTAGTGCTCATCAATTTTAAACTTACGTGACACAAATATTGGGGTGGATTGGCATATTTCTATAGCTAGGCACATGCAATGTTATGGGGGATGAGACTTGTACCTATTAATTTCTACTTAATTACAAGCTTCCGACTACCGTGCTCTCGGTGATGTTGGAGTTCATCTATGGTTCGATCCATTTTGAAAGAACCCTTGCGGATCCCCCGTACTACCACACGAGCTTCCTATATATTAGGCTATTACCATGCTCTTGGTGATAAGGAAAAAAAAAAAGTTTATCACAAGCGCCATTCAAACTTTAGAGTTAGGATGAGACAGCCAGCCTTGGTACTTGGCAGATCATAGGAATAGACTAGGGTTTAAGTAATTATCACATCCAAGCATCTCCAACCCTTGTTTAAAACTTAGAAGGTCAAAATTGACCCTGTCAACAGTAAATACCCTAACCCAGGTTCATTTCTAAACTGGGGAAAGCTTGAAATTGGACAATTTCCTCTTGAACCAATGATTATTCTTAGACTTACAAAAAAAAAAAAATGATTATTCTTAGAAAATATGAACCGCAAAATGGGTTGTATTATTACACAGGGCATGATCGATACACATTCAGAGGTGAAATCATGATTTACCAGAAATTATTTTCCTTGACTTTGTGAGAAAGCTGGGATTCTTTTCTAGAAGTACTGATTATAAAGTCAAAAAAGTAATTTCCCATGCAATTGCTCGTGAGCCTATAACCTATTGTATACACAAGACATACATAGTATTGTACTGATCAGCTAAGTATACGCTTCTCTCTCTCTCTCTCTCTCTCTCTCTCTCTCTCTATATATATATATATATTAATCGACACCTCAATTTGTATATAAAATCCTTTCTACCCTCCTCATCAACCACACGATCGATAATCCAAGGCCTGAAGAGCTTAATTAGCTAGATGAATGTACCAAGGCAGCAGCTTCAAGGCCATGAGGAAGTACTTATTTATATATACATATGCACAACTGTATACTTTCTTTGTTTTGAGTGAAAATGTCTGGCCTACATTCTTTGTGGGAAGGCTTAGTTAAAAGGAAAGCAAAAGCACTTTCAGGAGATCCTAAGCCGAAAGACAATTTTTGATGAGTAATATTACTTTCACACTACATTTTCACATCGACTTACGTGTCTTTCGGTGGTTAACGCTTTTTTTTTTTAAAGTGTCTGACATGAAAAATTACTTAAAATATATTACATGTCAACGGGTATAAAAATCTTTCCCGATAGTTTACTGAGCCCCTAGCTTGTACCCTAATTGATCAGAGAGAGCTTGAAACTATACTTTAATAATTTGTACCCTCTTACTGTCATCTTGTAATTTCAATCTTTTTGGCATAAGTGAACATATATAATCAATAAAGCAATGAACACTAGCTAATAATGTCGTGTTATTTAATGGTACTTGCTCTTTCGTTAATCTTGATGGTCTGACTGTTTGTTGATCTTTCCGCTGTGATTACACCTCTTTTTAAGGTAATAATTGGTTCTTCTAGGCTTGCTTTAAAATATTTTGTCATTAATCATACTGCTTAAACATGTTTTCCCCTCTAAATCTCCTGCACCAAGCGTTCAAAAACAATTATGACTAGGATAATAATGAGATCGCGAGGGAACATAGCATGCATATGGGGCACACCGAAGCTAGCTAAATAATCCAGTGCCGTATATATGAACTTTTCTTTCAAGAAGTGACTAAATAAAGCCAAAAAAAAAAAAAAATTAAGATTTTAATCTGTCTAACCTGGGATGCTGGGTGTTCTTTACCACTTTCTGTCCATATTTCCTCCACTTGTAACCATCATCTAAAACATCTACATCGCTCATGGTCTTGAAGCAAAACCGAGGCTCCCTCACCTTCCTCCTTGCCTTTATCTTCTTCATTTTCAGTGTAGAAACCCCTAGATGATGATCTTCTAGATCTCCACCACCTCGCTTGTTGCTCAAGCATTCACCAACGTCTCCCCATGCCCTAAAAAGCATTTCCAAACCCAATTCATTAGAGAAAGAGAGGGAGATCAAAGGTTAATTAGACTCTTCCAAACAATTCTTTAAGGTCGTCGTGCTTACAGGTGAAAGCCTGAGCCTTACCCGACTTGTGTGGAGGAAACGCTTTAACACGGTATCCCAGGATCTAGCCAGGGTCTGGCAAAATCCCTGAGCCTTACCCGACTTGTGTGGAGGAGACGCTTTAACACGGTATCCCGGGATCTAGCCATAGTCTGGCAAAACCCCGGATACCAGGTTACCAAAAAGAAAGAAAAAACATGATTGGATATAAAAAGGAATGTAGTTTTACCATAGATTAGCGGCTGATCTATGCAAAGAAAGGAGCTGGGATCCTCTAAAGTCAGAAGTGGTGTCTTCTCTTTGCTTTGTAGTGGCAGATGAGAGTAGGGTTTCAGTGAGATTACTTGAAGGTGCATCAGAAGCTAGTGAAGGAGGTATGGTAGTGAAGGCTTTGAGAGATTGGTGGCATCCTAAAGAAGGTAAGGTCAAGTTGGAAGGGAAAGAAAAGAAACCCATTTGTGTAGAAACCTCTTGATCCTCAAACAGGCCCTGGTTGAGCATACTTTCATGAAATCTCGCTCTCTCTCTCTGATCAATAGTGGTAGAAAATCAAATGAAAAGGTTGTTGGTTCTTTTTATAGGAGAAATCTGATGAGGATGAAAATCTCTCTAGACAAGCTACAAACAGTCTAGATTAAGAGAACGAGAGCCTCTCTCTCAAACTTCTAGGATATATAGAGAGACAAATAGAATTTGTAAGATATGTTGAAAGTATTCTAATACCTATAAACGCAACCAACCACTTTCCCTTCTTGTAGTAAAAGACCCTTTTGAAAATCTCATATATGTAATAAATATATAAACAATATTATAGATATAGCGGATTCTCCCTTAAAACTAAAGAAGAAAAAGATGAGAGATATATATATTCTACCATTGACTAAAAAGACTTCAAAATTCAACTGAAGTTGTGTGTTGTTTTTTGGGTGGAACACATGTTACTATTTGGCCTCAAAAGCATGGAAAATCTATGTGTCGCATGGCTCAGTGGAATTGAACTATTTATACAGAGGTCAACAATACACGACAATTAGGTGAGCAGTAGCAAGTTTGGTTGACATAGCATAGTCATTTGAAAAAAAAAAAAATTAGGTGCATAAAAGAACCCGTGCTACCGGTGGTAACCTAGAAGGATCCAAGGATAAAAGTGAAAAATAGATGAGTGCACAATAATAGAAGACAAATCCGAAATACAAGTGCATAAGTGAAAATTATTAATCAAAATCTGTGAGGAGAGAGCAAAAAGAGGGTGATACTTATGTCTTTCACTTTCTAGGGTTTCTTTTGAATCCTCAAATTTTTTCTAGCTAGGGTTCTTTTGGACAACCAAAAAGAAATATCAGATGGCAATGATGATGAATCTTGGGTGCAAATCTCGGCTCTCTTTGCATCGGCGGTGAGGATATCATTATGATTGATGAAAGAGGCCCTATTTGACCTTTTGCAGAAAATAAAGCTTCTCACCTTTCTCATCTCTCCCTTTTGCTCACTAACTTTATATGGCTTCACCCAACCCCACATCTACCCACCATTTCTCAAATTCCAAACCGACCTATTATATTGTTATCATCTCTTCAATTAAGCTTAGTAATCTTGATGGGTAGCTTTTCTTTTTCTTTTTTCTTTTTATGTGTGGGGTAGCTTTTTATTTATCTTTAAGAGAGAGCGTTTGGATGCGGTGATCTTTTAGGATTTTTGAGAATCACAGGAGCTTACTTCATTTGGTTGCATTCAAATGGAAGGAATTCAGATACCTAAGAAAATTAGGTTCCCTCCCAAAAAGCAGAAATGAATGTGTGGCGTCCCACATCGCCTGAGTATGGAGATGGAGATGTGTTTAATGTATACTTACATCATTCATGACAAGAACGCATTTTAAAGCAGTGATGATCATTATCTCATTAAAACTCTGCAGTTAAGTGAGTTTATGCGAAAGTAGTACTAGGATGCATGGGTGACATCTTAGGAAGTCTGGTTTGAAGGAATCAAAAGCGGACAATATTGTGTGTAAATGTGTTGGGGTGTTGCAAAACGTAAAATTTGTATATAAAAGTGATGAACTAATTTATTTTAAAAAAATGGAAATGAAAAAAATTTTATTTTGGTAAAATAAAGAAAATAAATCATATATTGAAAAATTAAAGAAAAATCATGGCGGTTTATATATAGTTTTCTTCCATATCATTTTTTGTTTAATTTTTAAATAATTTTGTATCCAACAACCTCTTATATATACACTTGAAGAGACAAAACATAAGGATATTTTGAGAAGAATAAATATTTTCTATAGAATTCTTAATTAGGAGTAAACCAAATATGAGACTCTCATATATGTTCCAATATTCCTAATAATTTCCAAACGTGGGAATAGTCATATTAATTCGTGAAAATCTAGATTCTCGAGCATCACATTTATAGGATTACGAATACCATAAAAAATAAAATAAAATAAGATTTCGTGAACCAAACGGCACATAAATAAAAAGATTATTCCTGCACCACAACCCTTGTGGATATTTACGGATGGGATGTTCTAACAATTGGATTTTATATATTATTGTTGTTTGTTGCACTTGCATTGGATTTTGTATTAATCTTGTTTGTTGCACTTGAATCCAAATAGATAGAAATGATTTATTTTCTTGAAGTCAATTTACTTTGTTCATACCTTATGGGGTGAAGCAAGCATGTGAGGACGATTTTCTTTATCAAAAGGTAGCAATTTACTTGTTAGTCCAATATCTTTTCGTGGGTGTACCTAAATTATTGATATCTTTATATATATATACACACAGAAGTAGCTAGGGATTCTTTGAATCCTTCCCTTTTCTAAAACTTGCAATATTTTTCCTCCACTAATATCATTTCAATTGTCGGGCCAACACAAAGGATGTTTTGAAAGGTTGAAAGTCCCATGAAGAGAAAAAAAAAAGGTTCGTTAGTAGAATCAATGGAACTGATCATCTCAGCCATTTATCTCATACCTTGGATTTTACCGTATTTCCATGGGACAAAGAATAATAGTAGCTAGCCATTTCATCTCATTTCTTACAATTAATGTCTCTTTTTCTGTGTCTTTTTTTTTTTTGGTGTGTGGGGGCAGGGGGAAGTGATATTAGATTTCGTTTCCATCAAAAGCCTCTGAATCTAATTCCTTGGCCTATTATCTTGCTTTCTCTAAATTCCCAAACAAAAATGAAATCTGATTACCCAAAAAAAAAAAAAAAAAAAAAACTAAAATGAAGCTATGAAATATATATTTGAAACGTGAAATTAAAAGCAACCCTAGTATTAATTAATAATACTAAGAAATAATTATTTTTTGTCTTTTTTTTTTTTTACTTATACTTTCTTAACACTAAATGGACACTAATCTTATTTTTTATGTATTAATTTAATATATTTTCCTTTCATATATATATTTTAGTTAAAAAAAACAAGTAATATGTGGAAAATACGCCATTTAATTTCCAAATTAATTAATTTCAGATGTTTCCTGAACAAAGGCCAAAGGGCATCTTTCGGAAATGTTCAAAATATTATCTTCATTTTTCAGCTCCATTTTAAAAACAACGAAAACTATTTGCCTTTAAATCCGAAAACATAAACTAATATTAATGAGGAGTAAAAGAAAATGAGTGGAAAAGGAGATCGAGAGAGTTTTTTTTTTGAAAAAAGTTTATATATAGAGAGAGAGGGAGAGAGAGTTCATGCTTACGTGGAGGTGACTTGCCGATGACGTCACGAGGGTACGTACCGAGGGAATAATATATTGCATCATCTACAGTAAGGGGTGTTGGGTTAAAAAAAACCCATTTAAAAACGTTTTTCTTTATGAAGTTGGGCCTAAGTAAGTCGGAAATAGGACGTGGGGGGGGTGGCCAACACACATCATTTCTTTTTGTCTCTGTTTATAGGTGGCCATTATTCCACTTAGATTACCTTCCCCTTCCCTTTCCCTTCATTTTCAGCTTTTTTCTACTTATTATTATTTCCTGCTTTGGGAAAAAAGTAACTGTTACGATTTTTCTATTCAAACCCCCCCTCCCCACCTTTTTTTTTTTTTTTACCTTTTCCACTACTTAAATTAAACTAATCAAGTGTACTTAATTAGCATATTAATTTGCATTGTACTAATCATGTTATGATGTTCCATTTATTAGTGAAATTAAATAATTTTTACATCATTTATGTGTAATTATTTGGTGAGAATTCATGATTGATTGGGGCTCTCTCTCTCTCTCTCTGATCATCCAAAGGTTATGTTGGTCATTTTAGACTTCTCAATCTATCATATCATCCTTTTTCTTTTTCTTTTTCTTTTTCTTTTCCTTTTCCTTTTCTTTCGATCAGGGTGAGAGTTTATTATTGAATTATTTTCTTGAATATATATAAATATATATAGAGATGTAACTTGGATTTGAAAGACTGGTTTTGAGGGTATCAATCATCTCCAATTCCATGGAATGATTACACCACGCCCACCTCTCTCTTCTAATCTCTCTCTCTCTCTTGTGGGATTCTTGTCTAGATCCTCCAAGCCAAAATTCTCACTCAGCAATATTCTCACTCAGCAATCTGCTGTCGAAGATCCTGCCTTTGCAGAGACATCCCATGCCGACCCTTCTCAGTAATAAGCTGTCATGACATGACCTACTTCTCTCTCTCTCTCTCTCTCTCTCTGTCTTGTACATTTGTACTTCTCACCCACATGATGAAAAATCCAGCACTCCACAATTATTATGAAGAAAAAAAAAATGAAAGAAAAAGAGAGAGTTAATTTGTTTTTCAAATATTATTTACCAAGCATAATAGAAAAAGGTATTCCTAGCTATAACATGCAGCTCCTTGAGCTTAAAGAAGTACTGTAAAATAATCCAACTATTTTTTTTTCTAGAAGTTAATATTAAGAACAATCATAGAGGGTCTTTCATTATCAATATGTAACATAAAATGAGATAAATGGAAAAGATTGCTCTGATCGAACAAGTCTCCCGTATCATTGATTGATGTTGGGTGGCTTGGATAAGTTATAAGAGCATCATTTTCCAAGAAAATATTTTCGAATTCTATTACACATGCTTCAATAATTGCCATAATTAGGTTTGTATGCATGTCTAGAGTACTAAACTTCAACTCATAATTTTCACCGCTGATATATTGCTATTAGCTCCGTGCGGAAAAATTTTCGGCCTTAATATTAGAGACGACATATTAGAAATGACATTTATGTTGTTGTGAATAGAAAATATTTTTTTACCATTAGCGACGATTATTTGTGACGACCAAAAAGCCGTCCCTAGTAAGCAGATATTAGGTACAACGACCAAAAGTCATTGTTGATAAGCATTTACTAGCGATGATGATAACTTGATTGATCATTATCGACCAAATTTATTGTAGTGTCTATAGTTTATAACTTGATCAATAGTCTATAAAAATAGTTGCAAATTGATGCAATAGTGCCAAAAAGGTTTCCCCATGATTTAACTGAGAAATGATAAAAATCATCTTTCATATTATTTTTTTACTCATAGGTAAATTTACTATTGAATTTGTTTGAGATTTACATGAGTCTACAAATCTATAGTGAATCTATTGAATTTGCAAAATGAGATGGTTGAGAGAATGAATATTTATAACATACCTCAATTTTAACTAAATTGCCTAAAATACACACTTGAACAAAGCTTTAAGAGCTTATTATTGTCTAATAACATTTAGCAACACTATAGTTAATTAAGACCAAAAAGTGTGGACGGGAAAATGTCATGTTTTTGTTTAAAGTATTGTGCTTGTTGAATTTATTGATCAGTTAAATCAAAATGTGAAAGTTTTTCTTCTTTCTTTTTCTTTTTTTTTTTTCTTTTTTTTTTTTTTTTTAAAAAAAAAAAAACCAAGAAAGGTCGAGGACCTAATATCCAGAAAAATACGAAAGGAGGTCATATGAGAAAAAAGCATCTCTCTGTGTCTCCACGCGCTGTTCTTCAGGTGAAAGAAAGAAGCATGGGACTAACTAACGTGTACAGTGTAACAGTACTGGTACTGTTGAATTATATATATATATATATATATAATACAAAAATAAATAAACACGTACAATATTATTAAAAGAGTAGAAGCTGTGGAAGAAGCAAGTGTACAGTACTAGGGGCAAAAAGCATCACATCAGCGAATCATGGTCGTTTATATATATGTGTTTGAAAACGACTGTTCAATCGGAAGGTGGGGGCTGCTTTGTTGTGCTTCAGAAGCTGACATGCGTGCACCAACCTAAACATGTTGTTGCTGCCATGGTGTCGCTCGCGTGAGTCTTAAGACTGTTCCATAACCAGTGAGTGTACCAAACCGAACTCCTTTTCTTTGTCTTCTTGCTGCCTCTAAAATCTCTGCTGCATGTTTTCTTCATCACCACCCATGAGGTTCTTCTTAATATTGACAATGGAATATTTTTTTTCATCACTACAGTTTGAAAATGCCAAATGCCTCCCTCCTGCTTGCTTTTATATATATATATATCATGGATTCAAGAATAATAATCACAGTTGAAGACTATTACTGATTTACAGTTGAAAAATATTATTAAAGGCCTGTTTGTGATTGCATTTGAGGGGTTTAAAAATACTTTTAATAATCAAAAAATTCGTTTGAAGAAAAAAGTACTAGTTTGGTAAAAAAATTAAAAGCGCTTTTAAAAGTCCAAAAAGCCAAAAAATGGTCAAAATGCACTTTTGACAAAAGTTCTTTTTGACTTAAAAGTTCTATTTATCAAACGCAATACCAAAAAGGCTCTAAGTTATACTTTAAGGCTATCACTGAGTTACAATTGAAGTCTAGCTATAGCTAAAGACTATCACCTAACTAACTTAGCTAAAGTATAAGTCTATTTGTATCTAACATGATTTTCCTGTAAATAGGAACATGTTATGTTGTAAATATCACTTAGAGAAATAAGAGCTTAATGCAACCTTAGGGTTTAATCCTATGAACGTAGGTCATAAACCGAATCACATATATCTTTGTGTCACTATCTTATTATTTCCGCATTATTATTATTTCTTTCACGAAATATAGTTTAAATGTGATCCATCAATATTTTATAAAACATTTTTGACCCGTTTCAATGTTTTAGCCCAAATGAAGATCATATTTATTAGTCGCTTTGTAAAGATGTAATTGACGCTTTTTATATTGTTTCTCAATAAATAATGAAACCTCGTTGGAACTTTGTAGACATAACCTTTTAAAATTAAATTTGTGCATGCAATATGGATAAGTAGAAATTAAGTTGAAGATATTGGCAATTGCCTTTTATGAGCTTATGTTTTTTTTTTTTTTTTGTTCTATTTATTAATTATTGCTATCATCGTCGACATGTTTCAAAAGCATGAGGTTGAAAGCTCGGAATTCAATGATTTCATGCACCCATATGAATAAAACTTTTCTCTAGTTTTTATTTGCTAATAACTAGGCAGTATCTTGTGAATGGTAGGTGTTCATAATTGGTTATTGTCATAGCTAGGTTGCAAATTGGTCAAGCTTTGATCCTTTGAGACGAAAATTAAGGAAGTTTTTTTTAGGCAAATTTGCTACGTCTCTCTTGAAAGCTTATATTGTATCTCATCTCATCTCACCTCACGTAAGGGATTACGTACACGTATGGTCAATGTGAACACGCATGGTCCCACGCATGCGACATATACCCGTTAGACGGGGTAATTTCCCCGCTGTGGATGATCTCATGGACCATGTTATCAAGATTTCATGAATCCATGGCCATGGGGTAGAGTATTATTATTTCTTAAAGTTTTTTTTTTTTTTTTTAATATATTTGTTAAAGTTGAACCATGACAAATTTGGCATTAGATATATATTAATTGGAGCGGGACTCTGGGAAACAAGCAGCTTTAATTACATTGTCAAATGATTACTACTCGCGGCCACACACCAAATGAATATATCAGTTATCTATCTGTTCAAAGACTTATAATAATCAGTTCTTGAATTAGCCATTTAAAATTATAATAATAAAAAAAATTAAAAATCAGCCAAGTAAGTTGAGGGCGAGTAAAGCTACATACTACATCCTTATCCTACTAGCCTATGAACATTGTCTCATAGCACTTGGCATGGACCAATGTTCGTTAAAAAAATTCAAGAGTTGATGTATGCTGTCACATTAATTTAGATAAAATAAAGCCGAAATGGGGTGTAGTAGTATTATTCATATACATACTACACAATTATCCCACTAACTAATACGACAATGCCCATCAGCACTTTGATATTGTTTTTTAGAAAAAAATTCAAGAATTGATGAATATTGTCACATCAATTCAGATAAAATAAGGGTGAAATAGGGTGCAGTACGTAGCATTACACTTGTTTAAGGTACGAGTTAAACACAACCAAGATGGATTATTATTTTTTAATTTTTTTTTAAAATTTTTTATGTTTAAGATTAGCTATGTTTGTTTTAGCATAATATATATATATATAGTAATGGTATATGTTGAACTATATCATCCACTCATATTTAGCATTATTGATATAATATGATGTGAAAATATCACATTCTCCCCAGGCACATGCCTTGGAGTCTAACAGCCACCACCTGTGGCCTGTGGATCCCGCTTGATGATGAGAGTAGGGCCATGTGTTTTCTAGAGTTTTTTTTTTCTGGATAATTATAGAGAGCATCTTTCAGTTGTGTGCGTGCTCTTAGAATGACCACACAAAAAAAAAAAAAAAAAAAAAAATCTAAATTGTGAAAAGTTAGCTTGCTAGGGGGCTCTTTTTTAGAAAAATATTTAGTTTTTTTAAAATTCATTTCAATTATCGCTAAGAAGTTACAAACATTTTTAGAAAATATTAAGGGTAATTTCACCTACCCTTATGAAGTTACGCGCCTTTTGCAAACACCCTCTAATATTCAAAGTCTCTTAATTTGGTGTATCAAACTTTAATTTCCTTCTATTTTCCTCATTCTGTTACATATTGCAATTAAATTAAACAGTGGAATAAGTAATTTCAGTAAGAGTATTTTAGTAATTTCACACATTTCTATTAAGATTTAACAGAAAATCCTAACGGAAGAGGGAAAGTGAAATGAAATCAAAGTTCGATATACCATAGTGAGAGACATTGAACATTGAAAGGTGTTTGCAAAAGACACGTAACTTCATGGAGTAAGTGAAATTATCCCAAAATAATAAATTATTATGATGTTCTCATAAAATAGTTTAGTGAAATAAAAAACAAAAAAAAACTTATTTTTAGAAAACAAGAACCAAATAGATCTTAGGATTTTACTAAGATTTATTTTTTCTTGTAATTGGAAGCTTAATTAATTATAATTGGCTTAGGGTCTTCACAAATTTGAGTGGCTCTCACATCAAAGGAAACAAATAATGAAAAAAACAACCAAAAGTCTTTTACGCGCCGATGAGTGATTTTGAGTGCT
Organism: Corylus avellana; assembly: GCF_901000735.1. NCBI lineage: Eukaryota > Viridiplantae > Streptophyta > Magnoliopsida > Fagales > Betulaceae > Corylus > Corylus avellana. The sequence goes on along the minus strand of NC_081551.1, from coordinate 5,836,831 downwards.
GGTGCAGTTATAAAGTATCACAAGGGCTTGGACTTTGAAGCCCAAAGTTTTATAGTTGCCCATGTTCTATGGCCGAGTCCATCCACATGGCGTAGAAAAAAAAAAAAAAAAAAAGTCACCCGACCAAATTGTATATAGCTAGGTGCCTACTCTTAACTCTTAGTACTTATTATAATCCTAATTACTTGCTTCTCTTTTACAATATTTTAATATGACTTGCACAAATAAGCTAGACCAAGAAAAGTATAAAGAAAATACAAGCCATGGCCAAACCCTATACCAATTTGGTTTGGGTTCAATTTCAATTAGATTTATTGGGATTGAAACACATCTTCCTTATTAGTTATGTCCTTATTATAATACACGTATCTTAATTTCAATAGGTCTAAAGAGTTAGATATGAACTTGTTCCTCATGTGATTAAATATGATTTGGTCTAATTTCATCATCTTCCATTTGCTTATATGACCGTGAATCGTGATGTTAAATTTAGTAAAAAAGGTTGTTAAACAAAACATAGATCAAGTTTGAATGTTAGAATTTCTTCATTGTATTTATGATATTGTTTTGTTAGAACAACATGCTCTCTCTTTATAAAATGAATGAAGAAAAAGAATTGTTATTAAAAATTAAAAATAAATTGGACCCAAGCTAAACCTTATACTATATATAGTTTACCTCCTTTTTTTTTTTTTTTTTTTGGCTGGGTTATAGCTTAGCCGATAAGATATAAAGACACTGGGCTTGGTAAGAGTAATTCCATTTAGTAGATTAGTATATAATTGCTATACAATAGTAAAATTCAGCCATTAAATCAATTTTTTTTGTAAATGCTCATCCAATGGCTTATTTGTACTGTGATCACATCATCTAGTTGTATAGCACCCATTAAATCAATTTTTTTTTTTTTTTTTATTTTTTATAAGTGCCGATCCAATGGCCTATTGTTACTATCATATCATCCAGTTGTATGGCAGTTGTGATGAGTCTGCTATAAATATCATTACCCACTTGCTAAATATCCGAAATTCAACGAATAATGCTATTTAGCAAACTTTGTACGACTATCATATAATTAAGATGACGTGACAGTAAAAATCAATCTTAATTTTTTTTTTTTTTTTTTTTTAAATTTTTACGATTGCTGATCTAATTGTTGTTTTTCTAGATAACATTATTCAAAGCCTGGAATCAAACATGAGTCCTATAAAAAGTTCATTAAATTGAAAACAAAACAAAAAGAAAAAAAGAAAAATCAGAATTACCTACCTTTATTATGTTGGGAGCGTGAGGAGCTGATGAGCAAGTAATGGATTATTTCAGAGGCTCCTCAGCAAAGGTCACTCACTAATCATGGGGCTGGTTGCCCTAAAGTGAGTTACTAATAAAGAGTGCTTTCCCTTAAGCTTTCACTTTCTTATCCATCTCTAAGTGTGAAAATGATAGCCCAACGAATCAACTTAGTTAGGAGAGCCTAATTGGGCACCAACAAATGATTGAAGAGCAAGCTAGAGAGTATCAAAATCAAACCCCCTCCTCCCCTTTTGGGTTTTTTGGACATAATTAGGGTTATTATTAGTTTCTTGGGGCCTACTCTAAATGAAGAGCTACAAAAAGTCATGGCCACTATCACAAATGTTTGCCATTACAAGTTACCCATGTCGTAAATTTTCTAACAATGCTATTATGTTTGACATTATAACCTTTGACATTAGGAGGGCAAACATCCAAGATCATATTATTTTGTGACCAAAAGTCCTCCTAATAATATTCTCTCTCTTGTAGTTTTTTGTAACCCTTTTTTCTACTTTTTCAAAAGAATGAGTTTTCAATTGTCTTGTGCTTATAATCATCATATTGTTTTAGTCTCACTCCAGGGGTCTACACTTTTGACTTGGAAGACCCTAACCCATTAGGTACTTCTGCATTGAAGGATATATCTCTACTAACTAGTCAACATATTTGTAACCCGACTCAACATTTGGTTTATAATAATGCAACTGGTTGAAAAATGTAACGGCTTAGACTCAAGGAGAAGCGCTAGCTAGCTACATCTAAACTATCATTTGAAGCTTATTGATGCAAGTCAGTTTTACCCTTTTTGTTAAATTCACACCTGATGAGTTTTACTAAAAAGATTATATCTCAAGTTTCGGACATTTGATTTGAGCAAGATTGGTGGCATTAGAAAGCTAATTCAAAGATCTACAAAATCATGTCTCACGAGGTTTGACTAATTCCGATATTTACTAGGTTAAAACGTGTTTCAAATGGAATATTGGAAAGCGGGATGGAAATAAAGGCAAGAATCCAAGATAGAAAGACTTGATTGCTTTATTAGGGACTTTAATAAATATTTTATTCTAGCAAATCAAATAATCTAGCAATCAAATATATTTTATTTTATTATTTACGTTATTTAAATTAGGATTTTATTTAATTGTTATAATTTCTTTTATTAGTCTAGAAATTTCCATAATAGGCTTATGTTTACTTTTACTTCAAGTTCTTTTATTGTTATTGTTGTGCATGGAATTAAATAACAGGATTCCAAAGATGCAGAAAAGAACATAATAGAAAATAGATCAATCACACACGACACCAAGATTTAAGTGGTTCGGCTTAACAAGCCTACATTCACTAGTGGAGACGACCCGGAGAAAATTTATTAACAAAAGATGGAGTACAAAATATAATAGGGAGAAAACCACTCAAAGCCCAAGGCCCCAATACTCTCAAATCTCACTTTAACACAAAAGGGAATTAACAACAAAAAAGAGAAAATATTATCTTTCTTCCCTATGCCTCTTGCGGCTACAAAAGAGAGAAGAAAGAAATATGGACTACAAAACTTTCAAGTTTTTCTCAAATTTCTTCACGCTCTGCTTGCTGCCTTTTATAAGCACTGAAGTCGGTGGGCAAAACACAACTCCAAATTGGTTTAGTAAAAGACCTTTTGTCAGCTAGTAAAAAAGGGACTCCAATTTGGAGTTGGAAAACCAATTTGACAAAGGAAGCAAATATGCTGTAGGGCCCACGTGATTTTGACTTGAGTAATTCAAGTCACATACAACAATCTCCACCTTAACTTGAATTCCATCAAGTCCCTAAAGCAAATCTCCTCATGACGTCTCCTCCAACACCCACACGAGCAATCACAAGCTACAAACAATAATTAAGTCCAAGCAACTCTTGAACTTGAGAACCAAAACTAGCTTAGTCAACATATCCATTGGATTTTCCTCAAAGACAATTTGCTCCAATGCAATATCTCCTCCTGTCACAACCAGATCACCAGCATAATCTGAATCAGCATACCCAATGACACTGGACCCAATACCACTGCCTTTGTCAAAGACTAAACCAAGATCTGCAGCATCCTGTAAATAACATATACATTTCACTGCCGGCCAGTGAACCTTACCAGGATTAACTACACTGACTGCATGTGAAACATCTGGACGAATGCACAGCATACAACACATGATGCTCCCAAACGCACTAGAGTAAGGTAAATGCGACATGAAACGCTTATCCTCCTCACTCTGCTATGCTAACACTGTTGATTGTCTGAAATTATCTAGAGAAAACACATCAGCTGAATTTGTCACCGTATTGCCTTAAAGAAAGTAGAGACCATCAATCTTGTTACCTTCCATTACAACCAATGAGCCTTTACTAACCCTGATGACTCCACCTCCACCAGAATACGTGTATCCAAGGGAGTCCAAAGTGTCCAAAGAAATAAGATTTTTATTCAAATCTGGTACAAGTCGAACATTCTTCAAAGTCCTGACAGCCCCGTCATGCATCCTTATTCTGACTGCACCAATACCAACAATCTTGCAAGCAGCATTGTTTCCCAGCATGATTGAACCACCATTGATTGACTCGTAAATAGTAAACCAATCCCTTTTAGGGTACACATGAAAAGTACATGCAGTATCAATGACCCACTTGTCGTAAAAACGATCATCAGAAACGAAAACTAAAAGAGCAAATTCTACATCCTCATAATTTTCTTCGACAACACTTGCCACAAAAGAGGAACTTGCCTTATCAACTTCCTCTTTATTTCTCAACTTCGGACACTCGGATTTATAATGCCCATACTTTTTGCAATAGTAGACTTAACTCTGTTCTTCGAGTTGGTCTGCGATTGGCCTCTTCTATCTGAGTCTCTCTCACTAGATCGGCCTTTCAAATTAGAGGAATTTTCCGAACGACCCCTAACAAATAAACCCTCAGCCTGATTGTCATTACATTTCCCATTCAATCTTGTCCTCAACTCCATAGAATTCAAAGTAGATTTAACATCAACTAAGGAGATGGTATCTCTACCATACAACATTGAATTAATGAAATTATCAAATACCTTAGATAGTGAGCATAACAAAATCATGGCTTGATCCTCATCATCAACTTTAATATCAATATTTTCCAAATCCATAAGAATTTTATTAAATTCAACAAGATGATCACAAAAAGGCATACCTTCCTACATCTTGAGGGTATATAAATGTTGCTTCAGAAATAAACGGTTGGTGAGAGACTTCTTCATGTATAAACTTTCTAACTTTTTCCTAAGTCCAACTGTAGTTTCTTCATCGACGACTTCTCTCAAAACTCCATCCGAAAGAGACAATAAAATTAAGCTGTGGGCTTTCTATTCAAGTTCTGTAATTTCCTCTGATGATGTTGATGGCATCTTGCCATCCAAAATCTTCGCCAAACCTTGTTGTCACAACAAAGCATGCATCTTGATACACCAAAGACTAAAACTATTATGACCATCAAAATTTTCTACTTCAAATTTTGCAGAAGTCCCGCAAAATAAAGAATCCAGACTTTGATACCACTTGTTGTGCACGAAATTAAATAACAGGATCCCAAAGAAGTAGAAAAGAGCATAATAGAAAATAGATCAATCTCACACGACACCAAGATTGAAGTGGTTCGGCTTAACAAGCCTACATCCACTGGTGGAGAGGACCCGGTGAAAATTCACTAACAAAAGATGGAGTACATAAGATAGTAGGGAGCAAAACTACCCAAAGCTCAAAGCTCCAATACACCCAAGTCTTACTCTCACACAAAAGGGAATTAACAATAAATACAACAGACATAATATGTAAGAGGCAGAGTTTATGTATTTTGATCAGTTTATCGACATGAAACACTCCATGAGTGATTTTCTATCCATTTTGTCTTGATTTCTTGATTGAATCTTGGTTTAAAAAGAGTTATGATTCTATTGTTGTTTAACCATTGCGAATCCACTACACCACCCTACATCACTTACCTAAAATAACTTATAAACTACCAGCTCTATATAGACTACTCATTTTCTTCTTATGGGTTTGGAATGTTATAAAAAAAAAAAAAAAAAAGTCCTAATTATTGACATATCAGAAACTGCTTAAAAGGACCTAAAAGAACTAAGCAAATGTGTGGGGCACATGGTTGAGGACTCTGCCTAACTTGGTTTGGTTAGATGTATAAGTAGACAAACGAACCAAATACAAGCTTTTAGTTAGTAAAAGAACAAGAAAAAGAGAAAGAGGTGCTTCAATGTAAAAGAAAAGGAAAAAGAAATTTGTAGGGTTAACTATGCTTTTTTTTTTATTAAGGATCCAGATCCTATGCATTCATGTAATACTTAGACCGTTCATTTTAAATGAATAGTCCAAATAAAAAATAAAAAGTAAGTTGGAGGCTGAACCGCCTAGTGTTGTAAAATTTTAATGTACTCGCAAGTGTACGAATCATTTTGCAATTTAGTGTTGCAAGTGTGAGGTCGAGCCCATAGGGAATTGTGTTATGAAAAATAATTATATCTAAACTAACTAAATCTTAACATAGTTTCAAAAGATGAGTGATTTTTTTGAACAGAAAATAAAGAACATAAACTAAACAAAAGAGAATTTAACAAATGAAAAAGTACTAAGGTTGTGGAATTCATACTCACTAAATCATAGCAACATATTTTCAAGGTCATCAATACTTCCGAAATTCTCTACATAACACTCTTGATTCTCATCAAGATTGTTATGGGTAATATTATCATTAAAGCTCAATGAAACTCTTATGCATGTTCTACTTGCTTAAAAAATTAAATCAAAACATTCAATGTATCCGTTTAATGCACAAATCACAATGGATACCCAATTCAAATCAAATCATCCAATGTATCCGTAAAACAAATCACAATAGATATCCAATATTTTGACAAATAAAAACCCAAGCAAATCAATTAATTGAAATTATCCCAAATCATGAGAAAAACATGATTGAACTCATATCCAAGAATCATTTCACTAATTGAATTGAAGTAGAACAATTAAAACATCAAAACTCATAAATTCGAAAAATATCAATTTACATGAAAATATGGTTGCTTTTCATCGGTGAGGCTTCATCATCATCCTTAATTGAGAAATTAGCTACACATAACTATAGAGAATAAATCCTACAAACAAAAATACTAAACATAAAGGAAAAACTAAGCTAAAGAGACTGCTAGTGTGCCACTTTTTGTCCTCAGTCTTCAGCCTCTTTTTCTCTTCTTTCTTCTCCTTTTTATATGGCTTTCTAGGGTTTTTAACCCTAAAATTGGCGTTGGGCCAGTCTGTCAGATGCATGTGCTCGAGTGCTGGCTGAGTGCGCTCGAGCGCACTTGTGCTAGAGTGGTTCTTCCTGCAGCGCAGGTGCACTCGCGTGTTGTGTCTGCTAGGCTAGAGTGCAGATGCGCTCGAGCGCCAGTCTAGTACACTTGATCCCTTAGCTCCTGTGTGGCTTTCTTCCAATCTTTGCATCTCTCACCTTAAATCCGCAATTTTCCTTTAACAACCTACAAAACACTAAAATCACAAAACTAATACAAAACATTAGATTGTAATACAGCTAAAGGATTAATAAATGCAAATTAATGGGCTTAAATCTGCAATATTTGGCACTTATCACCTAGCCAAACCACTCACTGAGGTGGTTTAGTGGTTCATTAAGTCATCTCTAGCTTCAACAGTTTGACAAATTCGTCATGATTTTAAAGTTTACGAGTTATACCAGCGCGTGACTCTTTAGCCAATTAAGCATATGTCAATACAAATTTTGCGATAATGATATAAAGATGAAGACGTACAAATTCTTTCAAACAAATTATGCTTCTTCATAGTTCTCTTAAGCTTCAACAATGTGACAAATTTCTTCAAATAGTTTTCAACATGTGGAATACCTTGATTCTCTTGTTACTACTCTATCAAAGCTAAAATAATAAGAAAGATTTATCTTTAGCTAGGTAGAAATTTATTATAAAATGTAAAAAGGAGAAAAATAAAGACAGAAATAGAGAACACAGAAAATTGAAATTGTTCAACTTTAGAGGCACGTGTCCACCACTAAAAAATGCGATATAAAAGTATATCTTGATCTTATTGACTTAATTAATAATAAATGAAAATGGCTTTCTTTTTTTCTTTTTTTTTAATTTTACATATCCGCACAATAAATAGGATCATTTTTTACTTTTTTATGTCTAGGTTAATTCAATAGATTAAAGTAATTAACTTGGATGTGCTGCTTAATAATTAGGAAAATGAAATAGCACTTTGCATGATGTCTAGGTTAATTAATTAGCTAGCTAGGCATAGGTTAATTATGGAAGATTGGCGGCCTTGGTAATTACACATTGATGCTCCCACTTGAATTCATTCTTTAATTATGCCTTATTACACACAATATGACAATATACAAAAGATTAAAAACAAAGTCTGAATAAGGCTTCTAAGAAATTTCTCTATTATAACAAAGCTGACTCCATAGAAATTAATTGAAGTGGCTTTCATGAATGCAGCCGTGGACAAAAATAGAATGAAGATGGGTATTCCGTATTGGTGTGGTAGTTAGAGATGGGATGAGAGAGGTGTTGGCTACTCTATTGATGCCAAGAGATTACCTCACCGAGCCTGATATTGCGGAGGCAAGTGCGGCGTTGAGAGCAGTTAATCTTTGTTGTGAACTTGGTTTCTATGGGGTGGTTCTAAAAAGTGATGCTCTCCAAAAGGTGCAAACACTTATAGAAAAAATGGTAAAAATTGGGGCCGATAAAATCACTTTTTCCATGTGCCCAACAGTGCTTAACCCCTTATTCTAACTGTAAAAATTACTCTGAAGCAAGCCTTAAATTTACTCATCTGTGTTGCAAAACCTAACTGATCATTTGATGGTCTATTATTGTTTGATTGATATTTAATTTCCAGCATAAATTAGTATCGTCAACCTCTTCTTGGCCTGAATAAGCATGCTGGTCACTATTTTAATGATTTTGAATGTTAATTGTTAAGTTGTTGGAAAGGGATATATTGATTGCAAAGTTGTTCTCATTTCAATTTCTATAGATATATAGCATTGTAGGCTTGAGTTATAGGTTCCAACTTTCACCAATTATGACTATGCTATATCTGGTTTTAGGTTTAGCTCCTTGGTGATCGTTTTGGGGTTTACTGTTAGAGTTGTCCATCTTTTGTTTTTACTTTTCATATAATAGAGTCTATTTTATCATGATGCGGTATAAAACTTCATTTACAGCTTTTTATAGAAATTTGACAAATCATGTAAAAATACCAAATACAATAAAAATGAAAACACTGTATTTTTAATTCAAATCAATCATATAAGTTCTTCCGTTCATTTTAACCCAACGCCTATCACCCACCACCAAACTCCCTACCCACCTCGGAGCCCCCGACACTAGAGTCTCTAAAATCAATTAAGACGGTGGCTTCGGTGATTTTGTCGGTGGGTGTTTTGTCTAAAATGCTTTCCAAAAGTTGGTTCCCAAATGATGTGTCACCATATCATGAGATTTATTATTTTGGAAAGTGTGTCACCAACTCATGAGATGATAACACATCATTTGAGAACCAATTTTTTGAAAACAAATTTGGAATGTGTAGCATTTTTCAAATGTATTTTTTCAAGAGAAAAAAAAAAACAAAAAATTTATTTAGCGTGAAGAGTTCTATTGTTTTTTAGCATTTCAAATTAGGTGTTTGCTTCTTAGTCGAGAGTACAAAACACCCTATTTAGGTCACAATCTAATTGAAGTTATTATCTTCATTATAATCTCTCATTTCTCCTTTCCCTTCTTGAATAATAATAATTAAAAAAAAATAGTGGTTTTGTGCTGGTTGAGGTTGATCGGATTTTGTGTTATTTGGTTGTTTCTAATTCTGGTTTATTTCAGACATGACGGCATAAGTGAAATGGCAGTAATTTCTAGTCGTTGTTGGTCAGATTGGACTGTTCTTTCTGGTGAGTTTCGGTTTTGGGTTGTTTCAAATGTAGGTGAGATCGAACACGTGGTAGGATCCGGTGAGTTTTGATAGAATGAGACTACTTTCATAGATTAGCAATACAGTAACACAAAGAACGATTTATAATTTAGATTAATCACAAGGATTGATTTTACATTTATTTTAAAATTTTAAATAATTTATAAGAAATTTGACTTCAATAACCAAATTATTTTTTTTGAAATATTTCAAAAATCTCTGAGTTTATTTTGATAGGATAGAAAGCGATTTATAATTTAAGTTAACTACAAGAATTGATTTTGTATTTATCCATAAATTTTTTTAACGTATAAGAAAGATTTTGAATTCATTGTTAAATGGTTTCCACACCCGTTTTGATTTCACTTTTGTATTTAAGTGAGAGGCTCACATTCGTTCTTTCTGTGTAAAAAAAAACATAGACGCAGTTTTAGACACTTTTTTATATGAGTGTCGATACATTACATTACTAATATATCAATTTTGGCATATATTTATGAATTTGTATGGATATACTTTTTATAATACATATATTGAGTAAAAAATACATGTTTTTTTTTTAAAAACAAAAATTATAGTTGTCGTATTTTTAATTTGGCCCTTACAATAAGGATTTTGAAGCTCTACCTGACTAACAAAACGACGCACAAATAAGTAGGAAATGACACATTAAATGAGCCTAACACATCTCGATCAATCAAAGTAAGTTTCAATTGATGGAATTAGGATTTGAACGTGAAACAAGTTTTGGTGGATTTATAGAATAAGATGTATAAATTTTTTAGGATTATTTTATCATGAAGTTACTAAAAAACATTATAAAACCAATGACAATGAAAATAAACACCAAAACATGTGTTTATATATACTACATTGCCTGATCTTAAACTCATCAGAAATCCTAAAATAAACTAAATAAGGACTCTTAATCTTAAGTGATAACAATTTCAAATTATTACAAATTCTTAATAAACAAGAATTCTTATTACAACACCCTAAACCAACTATTTTTTTTTTAAAATAAACCCTAATATTAATTTGGGAAAAATACATTTTACCCACTTGAACTATCCACCAATTTGCACTTTGACCTCCAATGTTTAAAAAGTGGCACTTGACCCCTCCAAACTTCCAAATTGTTGCAATTCGATCATTCTGACTTTTTTTTTTTTTTTTTTTTTTTTTTCCAAAACTCATTGAAAATATATATATATATTACAGGTAAGTTCCGGGTCCGGGTAAATGGCTAATTCTAGGGCGGCCTCCACCCCTTTAATTTTATTTTTTTTAAAAAAAAAAATTGGGATGGACGCATTTTAAAAAAAAAAAAAAGTCAAAATGGTCGAATTGCAACAATTTGGAAGTTTATGAGGGTCAAGTGTCACTTTTTAAACATTGGAGGTCAAAGTGCAAATGGGTCGGCCACCCCTACGTTCAACTGGGGTGGCGGGTCATCTCTTAATTTTAATTTTTTTTAAAAAAAAAAAAAAAAAAAAAAATTGGGATTAGGGCATTTTGGAAAAAAAAAAAAAAAATCAGAATGGTTGAATTACAACAATTTAGAAGTTTAGAGGAGTCAATTGTCACTTTTTAAATATTGGAGGTCAAAAATGCAAATGGTTAAATAGTGTATAAGTTAAAATGTATTTTACCTATTAATTTAGTACTCTCCACTTGAAGAAAACTCATCATTTAGTTTCCCTACCCACTTCTCCTTCCTCTTTGTCTTGTCACCGTCAAAAGATACTTATGCGATTTCTTCTTAATTTTAAGGCTCAAGCAATACTCATCACACATCACATAATTCATCCCCAAATTACCCGATTGACATATCTTTTTTTCAAATATCAGCTAAATTCAATTCTTTTAATTTTAGGAATTTGTTGAAGAGTGGAATGCTGCTCCATTAAATCCTCCCAAATAAAATCTGATGTTATCCTTTCACTATATGAAGAAATATTGCAATACTCAACTTTTAAAGAAAATGAAAAAAGATTTTCTGAAAAACGGTTCTTTAAAAAACGGAATTGCTCTTATATGAATTAAATCCCGATAGAAGTGAATACTAAAATATCCTCAATTTTTCCTTCTTTTTTTTTTATTTTTTTTATTTTTAAGGTGAAATTAAGGTTACATTTAAAATTTTATAAAAGTTTTACGGGTATAAAGGTCATTTCATCTATTTTAACGTTGGTTTAATGTCAAACCCTAACGTAGGGGTAGATTACATCAAAGTAAAAATTTGAAGGGGTAAAATTGATAGTTTTTAAACTTTAAATAGTCTTTTCAAAATACGTAAAAATTTAAAGAACATTTGTGTAGTTTTTTGAAAGGTTTATGCATGACGTCAAAGGGTTCTAGAATCCACTAAAAAGATAATTGGAATTCATAAAAAAAAACTACTAGAATTCACCAAGAAATAGAGAATACTCTCTTAAAGAAAAGTTTATTAAATCAATAACAATAAAAATAAACCTAAAAGCATATCTTTATATATGTTACAATTCCTAAGCTTATTAGAAATCCTAAAACAAATTAAAAAAAGAACTCTAAGATCTTAGAAGGATAAGAGTTTCTAATTATTACAAATAAAGAGTTCTAGTTCCTAATGAACAATATTTCTTAAAACACCCTAAACCAATTAAAACTCAAAAAATAAATCCTAAAACTAATTCTATTGCCACCACACTTGTGAATTTTGTCAAATTACCATGGCGTCCTTGTTCTACATCAATTATTGATTTAGAATATTAAATTTATAAATTTTAAAAGTTGTAAAATTACTCTAAGAAGAATCCCAATTTCAAGAAGTATAGGTTCAAAGTTAAACTCTATTTCTTTTGATGTAAAACATTCTTAATATAAAAGGTTTTCATAGGAAAACATTCTTAAAAAAAAAAAAAAAACCTACTAATTATTCGGCTTGGCTGTTATTTTAAAAAGGGAAATGGTAAGTGTTTTTTTGGTATCCTCTTAACTATGATGTGACTTTTAAAATTATCGTTGAATTTAAGATTATTATTATTGACTTTTAATCTATTGGTGATTTTAAAAGTCATGAGAAGATACAAGAAGAACACTAAAGAACACCTAGCATTTCCTTTTTAAAAATAATTTTTGTTGTTTGGTTTTGAAGAGAGGAATTGTTGATAGAAAATAGGGAAAAGTCCACTTAACCCTCTTAAACTACTACCATAATGACAATCTACCCCCAAACCATCAATTGCGACAATTTACTCCCCAAACTACTAAAACAATGACAATGTACCCTCAATTTTAACAAAATGACAAAATTACCCTAACTAAAAAAAAACGAAAATTTAATTTTTTTTTTCAAATTTTAAGGGTATTTTTGTTTTATTGAAATTTATATATGGGTAATTTCGTCATTTTGCTAGCATTAAGGGGTACATTGTCATTGTTTTGGTAGTTTGGGAGTAAATTGTTATAATTGATATTTTAGGAAGTAGATTGTCATTGAGGTGATAATTTGAGCGGGTTAAGTAGATTTTACCTTAAAAAATATTTTACGAATTAAAAAAAATGTAAATTATTTTATTATTAAAAACAGAAAATATGTTTTAATTGATCAAATATTTTAAAGAGAAACAGAGACAATATAACCGGGTCAGCTGGAATGAAGGAAATTTACAAGTCCACGTGCACCCAAGCAGCAGCATCCACGTCAATGCACCCTTTGTATAAATTTTTATTTCTTTTATTTCTTCTTTCTTCTTTTCTTTTTTTAGATCGCATAAAAATTTCTAGCTTCCCAACATCATCATCTTTCTTCGAACTTCGAAAGAAGTTCCGTCTCAGAGACCGAACCTGAAGACTCTCTCAGGCTTTCTCTCTATCTCTCTCTGATCAAACGGCCTCTACTAAGCAAATCAGAGCCGTTGATTTCAGGTCCGTAGCATCGAGATCTAAAACCCCCCGCGAAGTTTCGCGCTTTACTATCTGTAATCTTAATCGAATTTACTTGTTCTTAATTTTGGGTTTACTTGTTTCATGGACTTGATTTGCTAGGTCATGAACGGTCTCCAACTGAGTCGACCACCGAAACGAACAATTGGGTAATTTCTGATCTGAATTTCTGTGAAATTGCATGAATTTCGGTCAAATAAGTGTTTTGGGCGAGCTTTTGAGCATTGAATCGGTGGTGATTGAGTTCTTGGGTTAAGTAATTAGGGTTTAGCGCTATTTGAATTTGAAGTTTGTTTATCAAATTGGGATTTGAATTTTTTGGAATAATTTCGGGGGTGTTGTCTGGTTGGGAATTTTGTGGACTAATAATGGAGCAAGAATCACAAAAAAAGAAGGTTGATGAGATGGGCCGGGAGCCCTCGAATGCGCCCATTCTTTGCGCGAATGGTTGCGGATTCTTTGGGAGCGCAAGCACTAATAATTTTTGCTCCAAATGCTACAAAGACTTCGTATTAAAACAAGCAAATGAAAATATAGTTGTGGAGAAGAAAGTGGGTGATGAACAAAATGTGGAGGATAATGCTCAGGTTGGAGGAGGGGTTGTGGAAGTGAATGAGAGTCGAGTGGAGGAAGGGGCTCCTTCAGGGAATCCTGAAAAACTACCTGCTAATCGTTGCAGTTTCTGTAGGAAGCGGGTTGGGCTGACGGGGTTCAAGTGTAGGTGTGAACTGACGTTTTGCTCGCTGCATCGCTACTCCGACAAGCACAATTGCATGTTCGATTACAAGAGCGCGGCGCAGGATGAGATTGCGAAGGCGAATCCGGTGGTGAAGGCGGACAAGATTGAGAAGATATGATGGTTATGGTGAGTGGCTGGAGAAATAGTGGCTAGGTGGTTGCCATTTGCTATAGGAAGTACAGTTGAAGGTACTTTGATGCCCTAGGAAATAAGTTCTATATTGAATGTTTTTCATGCTTGATATGTACAGTTTGGTTTATTGTGGTCTCTCCAATAATAATATTTGGTGTAAACCATTTAGATTTATTTATGAATTAGTGATTTGCAATAATTCTTGAATTCCATTGATGTTTATCTGTTTTTTTTTTTCTTTACCTATCAAAAAAAAAAGTTTGGTTGCTCCATGTGTTATTGTGTTGGGCCATTGCTATGTTGTGGTAACTTTGTTTAGAAAATGATAAGCACAATTGCCCCTCCTAGTTAGTTGCAGCGGTGAGGATTTGGTTTCTAAAGAAGAATGCTTGTTTTCTCAGTCCAAATTCCTCTTAGTTCATATGTTAACTGAAAACAGGAACATTATGCACTATGGTGTTAGGATCATTTAAAAGAGGCCTAATGTGGTTCTCTATGAACACTGTTAATACTTGTCAATGTCCTGAACAACTAGCATTTTTATTGACTACAGGGCTTTTATTAGCGTTATAATTATGCTCAGTAGCTGGTTTTTGTGTTGTGTTGTGTGATATATTTCTCCCCTTTCCCTGTTCCCTTTGTAATTGCTGGGAGAACATCCATCATCAAGTCATCTTCAAGCTTCAAAGCCTCAGAAGTGACATTAAGATAATGACCATCATAGTGCCTTGGAAACTTTGACCGAATGAATAGGGATCTACTGATAGACATTTTGGTTGAGGAAGAGAATGCAGTATGAACTCTTTTTTCATTAGTACCTGGTATTTTTCCCTCTGTCTCGGCCGTTTTGCGATCCCTTCTGCAGTTTGGCCTGCAGTGGTACCTTGACCAATCTCAGGTCCAATAGAAGCAAAGACCAACTGCCGTGGAGGAGGTCTCAAATGTATGTTGGCATGGAATCTGGTTGGCTCAGGAGTTGTGTTGATAAATGGCTGTCTCTCATTCTTTCCTCAGTAGATGCAGAAAGTAATGCTATTCAGCATTCTCAAGTGTGTTTCTTTCGGCATTCTTTTCTACCTGAAAGATGGACATTTGAGAACTTTGAGTTACATTTCTCTCCCACAAAGTATCTTGTATTTTTCCCTCCACTCTTTTTTTTTTTTAAGCCAATATGGAAAAGGATTACAAATGAGAGGGCTTTTTCACTCTTGGTGCGAATGGAAGAGAGAATAAGAGACTAATCGGGAATACTTTTGAATACTAGGTTGGAACGGCCTATCGAGCTAAACAGTGTACTTGACAATTTGCACTTCTAGAGAGTTTGTAAGCCTTCCAGCTATATAAAAATAGCAAATTAATATTAATATCAAAAATAAAAGAAGCAAAATTTTCGACTTTGAAGAGATCCAGGTGTTGAATGGCAAGAACATTGTTGATAGCGTCTCCTTCCAAAATTAAGGAATAGCGCTGTTTGAGCTTCACCGATAGTGGCATCACCACTGTGAGAAGCAAGATTGACCGTCGGAAAGGAGGTCGCAAACAAGATTGACTGTCGGAAAGGAGGTCGGAGGTCGCAAATGGACGTTGGCACGGACTCTGGCTAGCCCAGGAGTTGTGCTGAAGCAACAATGGGAGTCTTTCATTCTTCCCTCAGTAGATGCGTAACTTTTTTAATATGCATAATTTTTTTTAGCTGGTTGACAGGTTTTGGATCTCATTGTTTGAGTGCCCAAGAAAAGTATTTCGATTGCTGCAGAAGGAAGAGTTGCAGCCACCAGAAACAGTGATTTTAGATGAACCTAGACTTTGCATTTCCACGTAGTTGCCTTTAATTACGGTGATTCAAGTAGTGCAGACGAAAATGCATAGTTGTTAAAATAAGACTAAAAAAGTTTTAAATCATTTTTTTTCTTTCTAATTTTTTAAATCATTTGAATGAATGGAAAATATTCATGAATTGGATGGCAACATGTATTGAATCATTTGCCAAAAAAAAAAAATAATAAATAAATCACTTGAATGAAGCGAAAAGATTAATCATGAATCGGACTATATGGATTGCAACATTTGGAAAATAATTTGAATCAATTGGATATATTGAAAGACTCAGGATTGCACGATTTATAGGGATATATTATGTGAATATTTTCAAATTACAGAATCGAGAGAAAATTTCTGTTTACACTCGCACTAAAAAAAGTTTACTGTCTTTTTGGTTTTTCATTTTATTTTGGTAGTAATAGTATGGTTTTTTGAAGAAAAATGCTATTTACTATTCTCTCATCATTTTCCCATTTTTTTTCTTTTGAAAAAAATCAACCATTAGATTTTTAGGACTCACACCTTCAATTAGGTTGGTCTTACCGTCTTACAAGTTTTTTGATTGATTTTCAAAAAAATGAGATTAAAAAAAGATAGGAGAATATTAAATAGCATTTCACTTTTTTATAGATTCTCATGAATCATTTACGGCTTACCCAGCTAAAAAAAAATACTCATCTATTAGATTCAAAAACAATAATAAATAAATAAAGTCCATAAGGTTCTTTTTTTTTGGTTTTTCTCTCTATTTTTCTTATCTTTTTGTTGTTTTACTCTTAAAAAATCTTTCTCCATCATAGTTTTTGCTTTTCAATAGAGAGGAAATATTTCTAGGATTGAAGAAGGTAAGTTTTTCTTCTTCAATTTTTAATTTTTATTTTCGTATTTGCAGTTTTGCAAACTCTTATATTAGACAATTTATTTGTAGTTTGTGGTTGTTAAACTTTAGTGGATGATTTATTTATTTGTTTTATGTATATTTTGAGTTTTAGATAAAGGCAAGACCGTGTTATTTACTTCATAGAGCACTCAAAAAGGAGGAGCTAAATAGTACTTTTATCTAAAATGGCTAATCAGATTTATAAATAAATCATTCACATTGGACTAGCCAAAACTAAATAAATAATAAAATGGATATTTTATTGAATTAGCCAAAAAAAAAAAAAAAATGTTACATGTAGTGGCACTATTCACGGGGGGCCATTTTATTTTCTCCTACTATTTCTTTTCCACATCTCTATTTTTCCAAAAAAATTTCCTATTATTTCTCTCTCCACTTTTTTTTTTTTCCCAAAAAGTTGAAAAATAGGATATTTAGGAAAATTACAATCCTTTAAAAAAAAATAATAAATAAAATTTAATTTAAATGATATAGAAAAAAAAAAAAAAAAAAAGATGCATGGTGTCTTTCAAAATTCATTAGTTAAACTAGATAAAGTGGGTTTTGATTTGCTATTTTGCATAAAAATATACATAAACCACTTTGAAAGTACAACAACTACTGAGGCGACTAATGCCTCCCAACAACCAACTCTTAGACCTCGTTTGGTTCGCGGAATGTCTAATCCATTGGAAAATGATTAGCTACTACTGGAAATATAAAAGTGTGGAATAGATTAGCTATTCCTATTCATTTATTTGGTTGTAATGCTGGAATAGACTAACTAATCATATTTCTTCATTTGGTATAATGCAATATGTTGGTGAATGGAATTATATTGTGATCAAATTTTCTAAAATACCCTTATAATACAAATACAATTTATATTATTAAGGACTTTCATTTTTTTTTTTTTTTAAACATAAACAACTTTACTATAATTTATTTTTATTTTTTGTTTTTAATTATGTCAGGTATGTGGCTATTTTTTTTTTTTTTTGTAATTATGCTATAAAATTATTTATATAAAAAAAAATATAGTTGGAGAAAACAAAATCAGACTCAATCTTGAAATCAAAACAATATAGTTGGAGAATGTACAGAGAATCAAAATAAACCAAAAAACAATTTATATATTTGTATTTTATAAAAATCTTGTAGATTCTGTTTCTTCGTCAAAGAAAAAAAAA
>NC_081551.1:5755287-5818710 GCF_901000735.1 Corylus avellana | reverse complement strand
TATATATATATATATATGAGAGAGAGAGAGAGAGAAATATAGAAGAATCAGAGAGAGAGAACGAAATTTAATTCCATAAGTGGGGTTTTTATGACAATTTACACAATTAATTTAATCCCACAAGAAATAATTAACTAAGAGCATTCCCAATGAAAGAACCAAATGTTACTTTTATCTAAAATAGCTCTTCAAATGTTTAAAAAACCCTTACATTGGATTAGCCAAAAGAAAACGTAAAATAGATATTTGATTGGAAGAGCTAAAAAAGAACTAAATGTAGCAGTACTTTTTAAGGGAGCCATTTTATTTTTTATTGTTTCTCTTACCTGTTTTCTCTTTTTCCTAAATATTTTCCTACTTTCTCTCTGCATGTTCTCCTTTTCCCAAAACTTTTTTCTCACATGTTCTGTTTTTCCCAAAACTTTTCTTACTTTTAATAATATTTAAATGATATAGATAAAAATATAGCTAATCGGATGTTGATGCATTTAAAAATTCATTAGTTAAACTAGATAAAAGTGAGTTTTGAAGAGCTATTTTGCATAAAAATTTGGCTCCTCCATTGGGAATGCTCTAAGCCACTCATTTTTTAGTGGCTTAGCTAACCCTGTGTATATGGGATTAGTAGCCCCATGGGAATAGACTATTCCCCGGAATAGAGTGTTACCAAACAAAGGACTAACTATACCTAATGTTAACTAGTCCAATCCAAGAGTCTATTCCGCAAACCAAACGGGGCCTTAGGGTGTGAGGAACTACAACGACATGGGCTGAGCATGGCTTTGGCGGTACGAGCAAGTCTGAGGAAGAGCATTTGGAACTTTGTTGAAAGCAATCGGCCAAGTATCCAATTTCCTTGAGGGTTATTGGCTTATTGCCTCAAATATACTAGAGTCCATCATGGGAGAGGTGTTTGCTAAACCTTCATTTCCAGTAAGTAATCCTTTAATTATGCAACCGTCAATCACGTTGAGACTCGAGGAAGATCGTCCTCTGAGAGAGACTATGAAGTGGTCCACCCTCCAAGGGTGCATGTGTGAAGAACTCAAGGTTGGCTCTCGCGTGGCCAAGTGACATAGGGTGTAACGCCCCAAAATTAATTAATTAAGATAATTAAATTGAAGTGTTACTCATAGTGCCTCCATACTAATTAATTTATAATTAGATTGAATTACTACCTTAAACACTAAATATTAGAGTAATTATATAGCCGAAATCGGAAAGTAATGGTATGAGCAAAAACTAAATAACTTCAATATCATCATTTATCATCTATTATAAACACAGAGCTTCTAAGAAAAGGTAAATTGCAATAATTGTTACTGTCTAAACTATACTATTCAAACCGTTTACACAAGGTTTTCACTTAGCATGTTCAGCCTTACGAATCGCTTCAGTCTATCTTTTTTATAACCTGTTAAACTACAAAACACTAACATATTTCACAAGTGGAAAAATAACTACGTAAGTTCACAACTTAGTAAGTAAACTATCATAGAACTTGTCATGCAGTGAACCTAATTTTCTAAAATATAATCCCTTGACTTTAGTAATAGAAAATGTCATGGGTTTTACAATTTGGTAAGTGTTCCATCTCTTAATATACTAGAATAAAAAATAATTTTATTCTATAATTGTAATCTGCATATCAAATACTATTTTGATGCAAAATTCATGCTAATAAGATATTTAAAACTTTATTCATAATTACTTAATATTCATAACTTTCCTCCATGTGGTCTATTTAAACATTTACCCATTTTTGTTAGGGTTAATGTTGTCCTGTGGGACTTGTTGTAACATTAGTACCTTGGTGAAGCATGCATATCGTCATTTTTATTGTCTCGTTCGGATTTAAACCTTAGGTTGTCCACACTACTAACGATGTTGTCTATGTGACCACCATTCAACTATAGCTGTGTCGGTCACCTATAAAAGCATTGGATCTAAGGCCAAACAATAAATATAAATCTCTCAACCATAGGGACAAGCCTTTATATCCATGTGTCCGCCATTCGTATGTGACGATCCACATCATATGTTTAATTGTCATATTTTATTTAATAGATAAATTTTCATCTCAATTCAATTATAAACGTTTGTTGACATCATTAGGCTCACACCATAATTATTTGATAATAAACATACATTTAAATAATACTTAGTTTAATAAACATATTGCATGATAAAAACCGTTAAACCGTTCCGTAAGCATTTACTCACATCGATTGCTTGTCCTCAATATTAGTAAGCCTCATGGTTTATAAATTGATGATTATTTAAAAGTAATTTTCATGTAATTAAGAGGGGTGTTACATGGGTTTTCGGAGGCGGTGACGTTCTCCTAACTGGGGCTTTGGAGCCTTCAGTCGTTCTGAGGCTGAGCACCGTCGAGGCAAGTAATCCACGCACCGAATGACTACATCATATGGGGGTACCATTGTGCTTTGGGGATAAAATGATTATGTAGCACCTTCCTCTTTGAATATGCAAATCCCGAGGACCAATATGGTGCACATTACTCGTATTATTGAGATATAACAACCTTTGGATACTCCAAGGCTGCTGGGGCCTTCTGGTCATCTCAAGGAAGGTCCTTTGAAGTCGTTCATGCCTATTCGGGCGTAGGGATGAGGCCCTTTTCTTTAAGATCTTGTGGCGCCCTTGAAGGGACTTCTTCTCGAGGGCTATATGAAGGGAAAGGGGAAATTACTACCTAAAGGTTTGGTTGAGGGAATGTGAGATATCATGATCAGGGTAAGTGCCTCGACTTTTCTTGTTCTACCCCGTTCACTTTTTTCTTCTTTTTCTTCATTTTTACTCACTTTTTGCTCGTTTCATAATGCTAAATGTTCTAGCTCTTTACTTAGACTATAAGGAGTTTGAAGCGAGTGCTCAACCCAAAGGGGAAGTTCTTCGTGGACAACTCAAGCGTGCAATGAAAAACATAGCTTGGTTGAAAGATGAGAGAGAGGGCAAGAATACTGAACTTGAGGCGACCCGTCGGGAGGCCAAAGCTGAGAAAGCGTGGGAGAGCATGTTAGAAGACGATTGTTGCTCATCCAAGTTACGAGAAGAGCTAAATGGTGCAAAAGCCAAATCATCCCATAAATTAGATTGAGATAAATGTTGCTCATCCCAAGCTAAGAAAGACCCCGTGATGAATTAAAAGTCGAACTCAAAAAGCTCCTCAACTGCCAGGTGAGGAAGGCTCTCACTTTAGCCCAATTAAAGAGTACCTTGAAGGATTTAGGCAATGAGAAAGCCTCTTCGGGGGACCTTAGGTGTTGGCTTAGACTAAAGGAGGATGAAGTGAGGAACCTTTGATCTTACATTAGGCATGTTAAAGGGGTTTGGGACGTTTCTTGGGAACGATGGTATGGTTGGGGCTTCAAGATTGACAAAACCTCTTCAAGGGGTGTAGTGGCTCGGTTAACTTGTCTAATTACTTTTCAAAAATGTTAAGCGGAGAGGGAACTCAATAAGATGTTGAAGAAGCGAAATATACGATATCACAAAAGTAGATTGCTCGTAGCTAAATATGATTTAAAAAAGCTTTTATAAAGCCTTTTGTAAAGATCCTGATCTTCCTAGGGATAAGTGGGACATACATAGTTATAAGTTATCCAAGTTGCCAAAAAAAAAATAGTTCCTTTGCATGAGTAAGAAACAGATGTATTTTCATGAGTTGCCCTTGTTCTGTTTATGTGAGTTTTTTTTTTTGAATTTCTTGTATTATTTTCGTGGTTTAGCATCTCGATGTTCTTTGATAAGCATAAAGAAAATGTCTTTTTAACATTCACCAAACCAATAGAATAAGAGTTAGCTTTGCAACTCATCCCCAAGCAAGGTAAGTAGGTCGACCTACAGTCTTAACCGATATTGATGAGCCCAGGACCCAATACCCCCACTTCCAATCGTCAAACAGAGCATTCATTTTCCTATATAAGACCACTTGAGATTGAAGTATCATTCCCCTTTCCTTAACAATGGAATCCCTACTTTTTGGATTTGCTACCGCAACAAGAAAACTCAAGCATTAAACACATAACAATGTTTATGTTAGCGCACTCGGTCACTACAATAAGAAATCAAGGGTTGCTCGTAATGATAATAGCACAATATTGGCATCTAAGGAAGTAGTTTGCTAGAATTTCAATGTACTACATGGATGATTTATGCTTTCGTCAATGTAACACTTAATGTGTTACATGGAGTATTTTGGCAAAACTTGATTGCAATATTTATAGTTGAACTTTTAATGGTACTTTGAATGTGTTATTGGATATTATTTATAGCTCTCCCAACTTAAAAGCATATAGTTTATAGGTTTAATTATGATGTTTTATTGGTCATTATAAGTCAATATGTGTATATTTTAGTAGTTTTTAGGGGAAACTACCTTTTGCCCCTACGAACTACAACACATTTTTCACTTTGCGCCCATGAACTACTAACTGTGACACCCGACCCTCATGAACTACCATTTTGTGCCCAAAACCCCCATTCCGTCAATCAAATGCCCCTTCCGTTAGTCAAAGACGTTAACTCATACGGTCAAAGTGACAATGCGTTGTAGTTCATGGGGGTAAAGTGACAATGAATTGTAGTTCAAGAGGGGAAAGTGACAATGAATTGTAGTTCATGGGGGCAAAGTGACGGGTAGAATGTTGAAGTTAACGCCTTTAACTGACGGAATGGGCCTTTGACTAACGGAAGGGGGGTTTTAGGCACAAAATGGTAATTCATGGGGTCGGGTGTCAGTTGGTAGTTCATGGGGGAAAGTACCAAGGCTGTGTAGTTCATGGGGCAAAATGTAGTTTCCCCTAGTTTTTAAGTTAATTTTGTTGTTGTTATATATAGGGTAAATATGTTAAAATCCTTGAGTCAACGCGTCAAAACTGTAAAATCCCTTAGTTTTTTTCTTCGAATTTTTACTCCATTGGTCAATCGTAAATGCAACAAAATCCCTACGTTAGATTCTTTTCCCAAAGGTTTAACGGGCGTTATTCCTATTGAAATGCATCATTTTGCCACGTCTGCATATTAATTTTTCATTAATTTAATTTACAAATTAAATCTTTAAAAAAATTTTTTTTTGAAAGGGTGGCTTGAACCAAAAAGCCACCCCTAACCTCCTGGGGTGGCCGCAAGCCACCCCATAGGGGTTGGGGTGGCTTTTTGGCCACCCCTTCAATTTTTATTTTTATTTTTCTTAGATTTAATTTTTAAATTAAATTAAAATAAAAAAATTAATATGCTGACATGGCAAAACGATGCGTTTCAATGGGAATGACGCCTGTTAAACATTTGGGAAAAAATCTAACTATAGGGATTTTGTTGCATTTTTGATTGACCAATAGAGTAAAAATTTGAAAAAATAAATGAGGGATTTTACAGTTTTGGCGCATTGACTCAGGGATTTATAATATATTTATCCTTATATATAATATTTTAGAGAGCACCTACTATCCGGGCCATTTGTAAAACCTCTTTTTACAGCTACCAATAAAGTTTTGACACATTAACAAAAAAACACTAAGAGCTTGTTTGGGTGTGTATTTGAAGGGTATAAAAGCGTGTTTAACACTAAAAAAGTAGAATTTCACTCGTTTCTCAGAGCTCTCTTCTTCACTCCTTGCAAGGTTTGAAACCCTTGATTGTTAACTTGAGCTCCTCTCTTCATTCCTTCATGGATTGAAAACCCTGACAAACCCTTCCCCATCTACCTCCTCTTCTCCTTCATCTTTCCGATCACCTTTTTTTCCTTTTCTTCTCATGGATATCTCTCAACTTGCACTACAAGCTCTTATAGATGGAACAAAAGCACTTGGATGGGACAATCCTGAACAGCTTGATGTACTTGATGAAGTTCCTCACAACCAAGAAGTCTTTGCTATAGTAGGTAAGCTTCTTACTCTGAAACCTTTCCATCCACAGCTGGTTCGGGCAACCATGGTCTCTGTCTGGAATTTTGCTTTTCCTTTGGCTATTGAGGTGTTGGCTCAAAACAAATTTCTATTTACAGTCCCACTACAAATCCGTGTTGATCGTATTTTGAACCAAGGGCCATGGGATATTCGTGGTTCTCTTCCCCTTCTTAAACCATGGTCTACAAACCTTGCTTTTGTAGAGATTGAACTCCACATCTGCCCTTTTTGGGTTCAACTACATGGTCTTCCCATGCAGAATATGACAACTTGGAATGCTATTCGTATTGGGAAAGCTATAGGTATTGTTATGGAAATGGAAAACTATGACAACAAAGGAATCATCTATCGTCAATATCTCCGGGTCAAGGTGGAATTAAACACTTCTCTACCTCTGATTCCAGGATTTCATTTTCCTCGAAATGGTAAGGAATCTATTTTGGGTCGGTTTTAAATATGAGAGGCTTGCAGACTATTACACTCTGTGTGGTCTTATTGGGCATAAGAAATTTAGTTGCCTTTCTCCTCCTCCGGCCGTTCAACTTGTCAACTATAGTATTTCTTTGAGAGCAAATTTCACTTCCATCCCAAGTCCATTAGACTTTGACTCCGAAGTCCAATAGGGTCTACAGCTTCAAGGCTGCCATGCAAGTGAGTCAACTCACCTTTAGCTGGTTATTCACTATTCACAATCTCAAATATCTGAACATGTGGAAGCACCCCTGATGTGGTATTTTTGTGACAAAAAATATCAATTATAAAAATAACCACTCACAATAAGACGAATCTTTGTAGGATACGGCTATAGAGAGGGTGTCGAACCTCAAGGACTGTAGGGGTTTTATTATCAAAATTCGAAATATTAAAATTAACTTAATTAAAAAGATAATTGATTTGATTTTCTTTAAAACTAAAGTGCATGAAAATAAAAGAGATTTAAAATAAGAGAGAGTGTAGGGTATTGACTTCACCTCTATCCGCACAACAATGACTAATCATAATTAATCCTAGAAATTCATTCTATGCATGTTATAAATAAACAAAAAACTACCTTATTAAAGAATAAGCATAATCTATCTTCGGTTGGCACGGATCGTCCACCTAACCACTAAGATGCGGTACGACCTGTCTTCCCTAAGTATAAATTATCAAATTCTTTAACAGGATACATACAATCAATGAATAAGTGTAACACATCTTCGGTTAGCACTGACTGTCTACTTAAATTACACCAAACTAGAGTGTAGTACAATCCGTCTTCCCTAGGCATGGCCTATCAAATTCTATTGATCATATGTCAATTAAACCCATTGTATAACCATCATCCTCATAATCACAGAAAACAAGAATGATTTGAGATTAATAAAAATAAAATACTTTTTAAGACAAGAGAAAAATTTCACAAATATTGATTTTGAAATTTAAGAACAATTGCATTTAATAATTAAGAACATAATCAAAAGGTAGCAATTTTCATAGTTATACAATCAACATGCATAAATTGAAAATCTAGAAATTAAATATAATCAAACCATTGTACTTGGATAGGGTTACATCAACACCCCACGAAGGGGTTTAGCAACTCATGATCTTCTAAGCTCCAAAGACAATTTACTGAATTTTTACTCTAGAAAGCGGTGTGTCTTTTTTCTCAATGCTTAGAGGCCTATTTATAAGGCTTAGGAGAGTCCTAGAAGCCCTAGTAATCCTATAAATTTCGGAGATTTAAGTCCAAGTCCAATTAGGATAAAGAAAACTTAAGTCCATATCGGAATAGGATTCGCTAAGAATTGCGTTCCTATCTTACGGGACGATTTTGGCATTGCGACGCTCCGAATTAGGAAAATGCTATTTTACAATGATTTGTAGCAATTTGTGTTAGCTTTCCAATGCCGCTTGAGAGCATACGTTCGGCTAACCTAGCGTACGTCCTCTGCTAAAGACAAAAGCATACGTCCGGCTAACCTAGCATACGTACGGTCAGAAATGGTAGGTTTGGGTTTCACTTCAGAGGCTTCATGGCTAAGTGTGAGGGCTATGGGTTATGCTGATTCGGCTAACCTAGCGTACGTACGGTTATAAATGGTAGGTTTAGGTTTCACTTCAAAGGCTTTATGGCTTAGTGTGAGGGTTATGGGTTATGCTGAGATGGCTTAGGGTTTTCTGTTTAGAGCTGATTTAGAAGGCTATTAGCTCGTTGAGTAAGAGATTAAAACTCTTTTTAAAACAATTTAAAAAATCGGGGTATTACAGGGAGGACTTTTGTTAGCATGGGGCAATGGCGTTGAACTTGAATGTTTCCTTACTAATGTGAGTACAATAACTGCTTGGTGCTATTTTGATCCCCTTAATAATCCTTGGTTGTTGTCTTGTATATATGGACCTCCCTACCATATAACTAAATCTGGCTTTTGGAATAATTTAGCTACTGTTGGTAATAATTATGATGGTCTCTAGATTTGCATTGGTGATTTTAATATGATTTTAGATCAATTAGAAAAAACAAGGTGGCCGACCTTATGTATGTTCCTCCATGGATCCTATTAGAAATTTTCTAAATTCACATGGTTTAATTGATTTGGGTTTCTCGGGCAATCCATTCACTTGGTTTAATAATCGTTTTGGTAGAAATCCCATTAAGGAAAGATTTGACAAAGGCTTTGCTTCTTCTTCCTGGATTCATCTCTTCCCACAATTCTCCATTTATCACCTTACATCCCATACATCTGACCATCACCCTATATTACTAAGTACCTCAACTTCTTCCCCCCACCTCCCTTGTTCTTTCAAGGGAAAAGAACACTTTACCCCCCAAAGTTTGGGGCGATTTTTAATTTGATCTTCAATATTTCAATTTTTGCAATGCACCTCCCCAAACTTGTAAATTTTTTTTCAATTTGACCAATGTTATCCCAAAATTTTCATATTGCCTCAATTTTTTTTTTTTTTTTTTTGAAATTTTTATATATAAAAAAAAAAATCGAGGTGGCTGTAGCCACCCCTTTGGCCATCTTGCCATTTTTGCACCACCAATTTTTATTTTTTTTATATTTTATTTTATTTTTATTTTTATATATATAAATAATAATAAAAAAACTATGGGCAATATGAGAAATTTGGGATAATATTGGTTGAATTGAAAAAATTTGCAAGTTTGAGTGGTGCATTGCAAAAATTGAAACATTGGAGGTTGAATTGAAAATCGCCTTGAACTTTGGGAGGGTAAAGTGTAATTTTTCCTTCTTTCAAATTTGAGGAATTTTGGGTTAAGGATCCAACTTGTAGTGATATCAATGCCAACTCCTGGACAATCTATACGGATGGGTCCCCAAGTTACAAACTCTCCTCAAAACTCAAGTTTACTAAAGCTGATCTCAAATTATGGAATAAATCACATTTTGGGAATATCCAAAAAAAGATTGAGTCCCTTACACGTCAATTAGTTGCAGCACAAATCTCTACTCACAATGCCCAAACTCATCAAGAAGAAGCTCTACTTGAGGAAGAATTACATTCTCTTCTTCACCAAGAGGAATTGCTTTGGAAAAACAAATCCAGAGAATTGTGGTTAACCTACAAAGATTTGAATACAAAATTCTTCCATACTTCCACTCTCATTAGAAGGCGACGTAATGCTATTGACTTTCTCAAACTACCCTCTGGGGATTGGACTTTTGATAGGCCTACTATTGGAAACTGTTTTAGTCAGCATTATAATTCTCTATTTTCCTCCTCAAATCCTAATATATCTAATGAGTTGCTAAACCTCTTTAACAAGACCATATTTGATGAGCACAATAATTCTCTCTGCTCCATCCCTTCAGAATATGAAATTTTCAAAGCTGTATCAAGTATTGGCTCTACTAAAGCAACGGGCCCTGATGGATTTACTGTTTTGTTTTATAAGAACTGCTGGAGTATTATCAAGGAGGTGGTTATTAACTGTGTTTGAGATTTCTTCAATAAAGATCACCTTCTTAAGGAACAAAATCATACTTTCCTAGCTCTCGTGCCCAAATGGTTGGGTCCCTTTTCAATCACACATTCTAGACCCATCAGTCTCTGCAACATCATTTATAAGATCATCCCCAAAATTCTGGCGACAAGACTCAAAGGTATGCTCTCTTCATTTCTCCTTACCAATCTGCCTTTGTCCCCTCTAAGTGCATTCAGGATAACTCTATTCTAGCTCACAAGCTTCTTCACTCCTTGAAACCTAAAAAAGGATGTGGTGGTCTTATGGCAATCAAAATTGACATGGAAAAAGCCTTTGATCATATGGAATGGAACTTTTTTATAGCCATCATGGCTAAATTGGGGTCTCATCCTTCTTTCCTGAAGTGGATTCGTATATGCATTGCATCTCCATCATTTTCCATTATGATCAATGGTAGTCCCTTTGGATTTTTCACCTCTTCTCGGGGTCTTCGTCAAGGCGATCCTTTATCTTTATTCCTATTTATTCTTGGCACGTAAGTCCTCTCCAGAATCTTCCACCACCAAGAATCCATTGGTCTCCTATCAAGAATCAAAATTGCAAGAAATTGTCCTCCCATCACTCATCTGCTATTTGCTGATGATCTCATTATTTTTGCAAAGACGACCTCTGATGAGGCTACTACTATTAAGAAGTGTTTGGATTTATATTGTAGTTGGTTAGGACAGGCAGTGAACATCTCAAAATCTTCCATGCTCTTCAGCAAGAATACTCCAATTTCTTCCATCAACATCATTCCTTGTAAGTTGTCGTCTTCAGCCCCTTCCTATCTAGGTCTTCCCTTGTGATTGGTAAATCAAAGAAGGAGGCATTCCAACCTATCCTTACCAAGATCTTAGGATTAATTGAAGGATGGCAATCAAAGACTTTATCTCAAGCTGGAAGAACTGTTCTTATTAAATCCATAGCAGCCACAATTCCATCTTACTTAATGAACACTTTTATGCTTCCAGATTCTCTCTCCCATGATTTAGACAAATTGTTCAAAGACTTCTGGTGGGGTTTCCCTAAAGAAAAATCAAGAAATCTGTCTCTCAAATCCTGGAAATCTATGTGCATCCCTCGGAACTTTGGTGGTCTAGGTTTTCAGAGTATGAAAGGGGTCAATCTTGCCCTCATTGATATGTTAGCTTGGAAACTTCTGAATAATTCGGATTCCCTTTGGGTTAAACACCTACACTCGAAATATATCAGATATGGTTCATTCCTCTCTTCCCTCAATCCACCCTCAGCATCCTGGATTTGGAAAGGAATAATGAAAACTAAACCTCTCATATCTTCTGGAGCATGCTTACAAGTTTCTGTGGAATCAAATCTTCCCATTTGGTCAACTCCTTGGATCCCCACCCTCATTTCCTTTAAGCCTGCCCCAAAATTTTCAAATAATAGAAACCTTCCCTCCTTGCTTATTTCAGACTTGATTGACCCTATCAATCTCCAATGGAATAAATCTTCTCTTTTCTCTCTCTTTGACCTCCCCACTATCAAAGAAATTCTAAAAATCCAAATCTCCCCAAACCCTAAATCTCATTTCATATGGACCCCATCCTCCACTGGTCGGTTCACCACTAATTCGGCATACCTCTTACAGGTAAGCAAAAATTTTCCTGACCCTTCTCACCCTTCTACCTCCTCCTTCTGGAAGGCCATTTGGAAACTAGTCCTCAATGATAGATTGAAACTATTTCTTTGAAAAATTGCATGGAACATTTTGCCCACTTCAACTTGGATTCTCTCCATCTTTCCTTCCTCTTCCTCTCCTATAGCTTGTCCTTTATGCTCCTCAGAGACAGACTCTCTCCATCATCTGTTTTTCAATTGCTTTTATGCAAAGGTAATTTGGAGACATTCTTTCTGGCCACTTGATTCCACAATGCTCAAATTCCCTAATATGGTTGATTGGATAAAGCCTATCATTTTCCCTGGAATCTCGCTAGGCATTCCAGAGGAGGAACACATTAAATTCCAAATCTTTGCTGCAATTGCTTGTGACATTCTATGGCTATCTCAGAACAAAGCTTTTCATGAAGGAACAAAGTTTGAGGCGATGCAAATCTCGAAGAATATTATCAAAGTTACTCTTGAACATTATAATGCTTGGCAATTGAAATCTCATCCTCCTTTGGAGAAGAGGAGCCCTCCTCCACAAAACTGATGTGTCAACTTCTTATTATATTTGAATCGAAGATATACTCAATATTTTATGTTGTGAATAAACGTTGTTGTTTATTAGTTAATAAAAAAATATTTGATGATTTTTTATACGAGCCAAACACAATATATATATATATATATATATATATATATATATATATATATATATATATTGCACTATTTTCAAAGTTGCAAACAAACAACAAAAAAAAGAACTAATTTTCTGAATATATTTTCGGTTGAAAATCTTTTCTGAATTAAAACAACAAGTGGCTTAATTTCAAGGGGAAAGGAAAGAACAACCTCCAGTAATACCTGAATTGAATTCAACCTTCTCTCTCAATAAATCTTAATAAATGGTTAAAACAAAAAAACAATATCCTTCTCTTTCAATAAATAGTAAAAACAAAAAAAACAAATCATAATTGGGATCCGGCTTGGATGCTGTAGGCGATGACGTTTTGTCTTAGTGAATAGTGAATGTGCTTTTAAATCTGAGCCACTCGTTTTTTTTTAACAGCATCCATAGAGGGAAGCAAGGAAGCATCCTCACGAAACGTGCACCCGTAACTCCTCAGGCACAGACAGAAACGCTCTAAAACCGGAATTGACCGAAAAGCCCATGCTCTCCCCCACTCTTTCTCCCTCTCTAAGCTTTCAGATTGCGCTCCTTTCCAAAATCTCAAAACCTACGGTCCTCGATCGGAATTTCACTCCGGCCTCGCCGGAAACATCTCGGCACTGGATACAGATTCTAGAGAGGGAGAAAGACTGTCGCGATTCTCAGAAATGGTGGCGCTCATTTGACTAGACCGTCAGTGCAAGTCTCGGTCCGTTCTCGAACGTTTTCTTTGTTTGTATCTACTATTCGAGCCTAATTGTTCTTTTGTGATTCTTATCCATTTATTCTTCTTGAATTTGAAAGCTCCAATCTGGTTTTACGACTTCTCTGATTACATTTTGATTCCGCTAATCTAAGCTTTAGCTGGCAATTGATTTCTATTACTTTTTTTTGGGTTAAATTTAATCTTTAATTTATGTATGGTTGAGCTTTGTCTGTGCCTGTGATTGAGAAGCTATTACAATTACGCTGATTGTTTGGTTGCCAAGAAAGCTGAGTGAAAGGAAAGGAAAGGAATACACTTTTTAGTCTTACATTTTATAAGTCTATTTAGTTCGTAGCCATCGACGTTACTACACATAACCAGTCAACTTGATTTTAAAATCTTATGTGTATGTATTTATGTATGCACATGTTGTTTCGTCATGTTAGTTGGTTGCAACACTTAACATTCATGAAGTCTCTTTATTCGTATTAAAATTAGGAGTTCAATGAAGTATTTGTTCTGGATGAATAAAGAATTCAAAATGTCGAATAGTTTGCAATGCTTACACAAAATGTTGCTAAAAATTATTATTATTGTTATTATTATTTTTCTAAATAAAAAAAATTGTATGAGAAAGTTTTTAACCGTTTGTTTTACTTTCCTTTTCCTTTTAGTTGGACAAGTATTGCTATTATGTATATATTAAAAGTATTATTACTACCATTTGATTATTGTGGTTCCTTTCTTATTATTATTATTATTATTATTTTATTTTGTCTTTAAATGCAGTTTAGAAGCTTATAATGGGAATACAGTTTCTTTATTACATTTTTTTTTTTTTAAAAAAAATTTTTAAATTTTTATTTATTTATTTATTTTTTTAATTCTGCTTTCTTGCTCACTCAGAGTAGCAGCATGGGTTTACCTTTGGGTGGTGAGGGTCCTGCTATACTGCAGTTGCAAAAATGGCGGCCCTCTCAGGCCCATCTGAACCTGTCAGAATTTCGTGAAGCTTTCATTTCTCCTACAAGACAGTTATTGTTATTGCTTTCGTATCAGTGTGAAGCTATGTTGCTTCCGCTTATTACCGGTGAGTTTTACTAACTCAATTGTCTTTCTCATATTTGTGCTTTTGACTCTCCCAGATTGCCTAACATTTCTCAGTCATATGGACCTACGTGTGTGCGTGTTTGACAGGCAGTTGCTTAACCCTTTTTATTTGCCTGCAGGGGACTCTATAAGTCGTAATGGTTTTGACGGTAGGAAATGCACATCTGAGTCAGTTGTGGATTTTGATCATGATTTTTCTCTTGAATCAAGATCTATTTGTCATACTTTTCTTGGTGATGTGAACTCACTGGCTTGGGGTATATGCGGTGATACCTATAATCAGCACAAGGATACTTCATTTAGAGAACTTCTATTTATATCTGGCAGCCATGGTGTTACTGTCCATACTTTTTGTGAACCCAATAGAGGCAGTGCAATGGCTAGAACCGCACCAGAGGGTGATTTTGGGCAAGGGAGGTGGGTGGAATGGGGGCCTTCTGCTACACTAGCTTCACATATGGAGGTGCAGGAACCTTCCATCTTATGTTGTGAACCCCCTGGAAATGTTGTAGATGTAAACACAGCCAATGGAACTAGTGAAATTCCACAAAATACTTCTGAAGTAGGTGATGATTTGTCAAGAGGAGTTGCTTCTAAGAAATGGTTGCAATCTTTTTTTGTTAAAGTTGAAACTATCAAATCTGATGATACTGTATGGACCAGGTTCCCAGATAAATCATCAATTCCTTGCTCTGCAGAGGTTGTTTCATTCAGCCTTTTCAATAGTAACTTACCACTTCTCGACTTCTATAACAAAGGAAACTCTGAGTCAAATAAGGAGAACTGGCAGGAAACAGTTCCTGATTCAGCAAATTATACATTTATGAAGTCGAATTCGGCATCACCTGTTTCAAATTTGAAGTCTGATGTTTTGTCCAATGTTTTCGGTTTTGGAGTGAATGATTTATACAAGTGCTCCAGGGTGTTCTCTAGCAATTCACATCACTTAATTGGATTCGTTTTAACATTGGTGGATGCTGTTACTGTTAATACTAGCAATGAAAGTGAAAGTAGCTGGAGCAACAATTTACTTCTTGTTGCTAGGTTAGAGAGTTGGGGAATCCAGTGGGTTTCCTCGGTAAAGCTTGAAGAAAGTCTAAACATAGGTCCAGTGGTTGAGTGGGCTGACTTCCGCTTTTCTGATAACCTTCTTGTTTGTCTTAATGCATCTGGCTTAATCTTTTTTTATGCTGCAATGTCTGGTGATTATGTTGCATGTATAGATGTTTTACAAACATGTGGACTTAATCCTCAATCAGCTTTCCTGGAGAAAGAAAAGATTTCTGCGGGAATACATATTAAAAAAGTTGATGAAGTTCGTGAGAAGTCAACTTATCAACATGCTGGTTTTTCTGGTAGAAGAATGTTTAAAAGGTTGCTTGTTGATTCACATACTTCTCTCTTAGCAGTGGCTGATGAACATGGTGTAATATATGTAATTCATGCCGGAGACTATATGCCAGACAAGTATTATAAATCTGAGAAATTGCTTCCACATTTTCAGCATTTGGGACTTGGTATGTCGGTTGGTGGTTCTGATATTGGCACCCAAAGGGTGTATTCTAGTTATTCTGGTCATCTTAAATCTAATATGTTATCCATGATGGGTGGGAGTCTTTCCTTTTCAGGTAATATTGGAAGTAATGTACCTCCAAAAATCCGAGACTTGAACCTTCAAGGAAAGAGGAACCAGTATGACTTAAGTTTAAGTGGCTTTTCTGCTGCTTCGAAGACGACAGATCAGAGGTTTCATGATTCTGATGTACCATCACACAGTTTGCGAAAAATATTTCTTTCCACATATAGATTTAATGAGGACGATTGTATCTGTTTTTCTCCTCTGGGAATTACTCGGTTCGTTAGAAAACACCATATGAAGAATCAAAAGGGTTCTCAAATTGTTCATTTCGATCTGCATGCAGAGTTGGCAGTTCGTGATGACAGCTGCTTGAATGGGTATGAAATGTTTTTTCTCCAAGGTAGGAAGGAATCATTTGTTGGAGAAGCAGTTGGTTGCACTTTTGGAGGATGTTTTTATTTGGTGACAGAAGGTGGTCTTTCAGTGGTTCTTCCCTCTATTTCAATTTCATCTAATTTCCTTCCTGTTGAGACCATTGGGTATCGGCAGCCAATTATCGGTAGAGGCATTGGATGTCAAGTTAGGGACACATTGGAAATTAATGAATCAAAACAGCGCTGCCCACCGTGGAAACTTGAAGTTTTGGACAGAGTTCTTCTGTATGAAAGTCCTGAAGAGGCAGATCACTTATGTTTGGAAAATGGTGAGGATAATTGAAATTGAACTTGTTTGACATTCTAGCTTTCCATTGATGTATATACTTTGCAAGGAATTTCTATTCTTAATTTTGTTCTGGATCAGTGTTTCATATTCTGTATTTTAGCCTGGTATCAGTTTCTAATTTATTTCACATGATTATTTTATGAGTTTTCTACATATAGTTCATTGGTTGGAGCAAGCTGATGAACAGTCAATGTTTTATATCATATTATTGTTTGAAACTATTACCATATCTAGAAGATTTTTGTTATGATAGTTACTTATCAAAAAGATTTTTGTTATGATAGTTTGTCTTACATTATTTTGGGCTGTGTGGTGGGTGACAGTTTTTTTTTTTTTTTCTTTTCTTTTCTTTTCTTTTCTTTTAATTTATAAATAATTAATTCATTGAAAAGCGCAGAGGGGTGCAACCCTAATAAACATGATGTATACAAAGAAGGGCCCCACTAAAGGTGAAAAGAAGAACACAATTCCACAAATGAAGACAATATAAAACCAGGAAACATTAAAAGCCTCCACTCAATTGAATACGGTCTTGACCAAAATGTTTTTGAGCTCGTCATGCGTCTTCTCATGATCTTCAAAACATTGTGCTCTCCAAATGGTCCACATTAAACACAGTGGGGCTATTCTCCACACATCCATAACTAAATGATTACCTCTTTGACCTCGCCAACACTAACAAATCTAACACTCTTCCAGGCATAACCCACCCATGTGTGGTGGGTAATAGTAAAAGTGAGTGGAGTAGATGTCTCATTGACGCTAGATTTCAGTACAAATTAGACAGAATGTGTGGGTGAAGGGACTGAAAACTATATGGTGATAGGGTGTAGTAGGTGGGTGGTAGACCAAAACAATTTTCAATTTTCTGTTATACCTGATCATTTTAAGATGAAAACAAAGGGAATCCTTGTTAGGGTGTTGAAACAAGCTCTCAATGGAACTAAAAGGCCAAAGCCAATGTTATTGGTCATTAACAAGTTGGTATTTTGTGGGGCGAATCTTGATCAAATTCGTTCCCCTAAAGCCTTACTTGTTTGTTTTGAAGCTGCTTCGGGTCTAAAGGTGAATATGGCTAAATCAGCTTTGGTCCCGGTAGGTGATGTGGTTAATATGGAAGAATTGGCTGGTGTTTTGGGTTGTGAGACGGATTCTTTGCCTTTGAAATACCTGGGGCTCCCCTTGGGCGCTCGCTTTAAGGCCAAATCTATCTTGGATGACATTTTGGAAAAGATTGATCGGAGGTTGGCGAGCTGGAAAAGAATGTATCTTTCTAAGGGAGGTAGGGTTACTCTTATAAAGAGCACCCTCTCTAACCTTCCTACTTATTTCTTGTCCCTTTTTCCTGTTCCTGTTTCGGTGGCTAAGCGCATAGAGAAGCTCCAACGTGATTTTCTATGGGGAGGTTTAAACGATGAGTTCAAATACCATTTGGTTAATTGGGATAAGATTTGCTCTGCTATTTCCGAAGGAGGTTTAGGGGTCAGGAAATTGAGACTGTTCAACCAGGCTTTGTTAGGGAAGTGGCTGTGGCGTTATGCGCATGAGAGAGATGCTTGGTGGCGAATGGTCGTGGATGCCAAGTATGGTTCTGAATGGGGTGGTTGGCATTCTATCAACATCTCTGGGTCTCATGGGGTGGGTCTTTGGAGGTATATTAGTAGGGGGTGGCGGATGTTGTCTAGCCATACAAGATTTGATCCAGGAGATGGTTCCAAAATCAGATTTTGGGATGATGTTTGGTGCAGAGAAGCGTGTCTTAAGGATGTTTTTCCAGGCCTTTACACCATAGCTAATGCAAAAGATGCGTCTATTGCTGACAATTTGGACCTCACGGGGGGAGCTCTTCAATGGAATGTTAGCTTTTCTCGGTTGATTCATGATTGGAAGTTGGAAGTGCTAGCCTCGTTCTATACTTTGTTGTACTCATAAAATGAATAGGGAAGGAGAGGATAAAATGTGGTGGATTCCGTCAAGTAAAGGGAAGTTCGATGTTCGATCTTACTATAATGTTTTGGCTAGTATTGAGGCTAGTCCTTTCCCTTGGAAGAGTATTTGGCACACCAAGGCACCCACGAGAGTGGCCTTCTTTACTTGGACGGCGGTGTTAGGGAAGATTCTCACAATAGATAATCTTAGGAAAATGAATCTCATTGTGATCAATAGATGTTGCTTGTGCAAATTGGATGGGGAGACGATCAATCATCTTCTTCTCCATTGTGAGATCGCTCGCTCTCTATGGTATGCTATCTTTAGACGGTTTGGATTGTCATGGGTCATGCCTCAAAAGGTGGTGGATTTGTTCGCTTGTTGGTGGTCAGAAGGGCGTTCTCGAAGTGCCGTTGTGTGGAAAATGGTTTCCTTTTGCCTAGTGTGGTGTTTATGGTTAGAAAGGAATGTGAGATGCTTTGAGGATTCTGAGAGATCTTTGGAGGACCTCATGGCGTTCCACACGCTTTTTACTTGGACAGTAGCTTGGCTTGCCCCTTTAGTGATTAGCTATCTTGATTTTCTTGTTCTTTTTTCTTCTTCTAATTAAGCGTTTTCTCTTGTATACTTCCTGTGTACTTGGGTTGCGCCCCTCTGCGCTTTTATTATATAAACTTTACTTATCAAAAAAAAAAACAAGTGTTGGTTCCACCTAAGTGGGGTCTTAGGAGGGATGGCTTGGAGATAGTTGTACTTGTTGACATTATTTTGAAGTGACTGCTCTCTAGAACCCGAATTGTGAACTTACTCTTGATCCTTGTGACAATGTTGTGTCAGAGCCAATGTTAGTTGGAAGTAATAAGTCTTTTACGGAGCCATGCATAACATCTTCATATAAAAGTATTAAGACTGAAATTTTGAAGCATGAATCATGGCCTTTAGTATAAACTAGTCATAATCACAAGTGTGAAATATAAACAAAAGACTGAACCACCATTAAATAGAAATTGTAGACAAAAATACTGTTCAAGCATCCATGAATATTTACGATTACAGTACTAAGAACAGTAATCTTTCCCTTCATTTTTGTTTGCTGGTCCTGCATCATAAGTAGGATTTATCGTTTTTCATTCCAATATAAACATTGGTTGTTGGACATGGCAAATTTCTGAGTCCCAGGTTAGTGATGTGACTTGCTTGCATTTTAGTATGGGCATTTGTGCAAAAGAACCACTAAAAATTGAAATGAATTTTTTATTTATGCTCACATAGGTTTTCTTTGAGCAGAGCACGATGAACCTGCTCTTTTTTGATGATTTTTTTCAAAGCATTGAAGTCTTTCACAACGTCAGTCTAATGTTAGACACAGTTTGCACAAGTGTTGCGTGGACTGTTGATAAGGTCAACATGAAAGTTGTTAGATAGATCTTACATTGTGTAATTGCATCATAATAGGCTATACAATTTAATTGTTTGTTAGTTTCTCATGGCTGACTCAATATCATATTTAGATGTCATGATGCGAGTTAAATCACCAATTGTTTTAAAAGCTTTAACTGACGGAAAATAATGAATTTAATAATTTAATTGATATTCTAGCTCTCTCTCTCTCACATGGGTCCAGACTCCTCTTTATGTATGGGCTAAAATTCCTCCTCAATAGGTGTAGTCTAACATGTGGCCTATTTAATTAGAATGGGGGGTAAACTATGAATACAAGATTCGAATTTAGGACCATTGCTCTAATAGTATATTAAATCATCAAATGTTCCAAAATGTTAAACTGATGGAAATGATAAATTTAATGGGAGCAGCTTCCTTTTAGTTCAGTCCTTTTCATTTTCTTCCATTTGTAATTTAGATTTTTTTACATCATCAAAGTTTGATCCTATGTTCTACTATAAAACACATCTATTAATGAAAATCTTTCTTAGTCACTCTCTTAACTTACTCACTAACTCACTCACTCTAACTCGATCACTCATTCTCTCTTCCTCCACACCTAACCCCTAACCATTATAGCTACCGCCGCCTCTAGCACCATTGCCACCACCGAGGTAGTTTATCGCAATCTACAGCAACACTGTCGACATACCTGAAATTCAATCTAAGGAGTGTGTGTATTATTTTACTACTTTTTGGTAGACAACTTGGCCTCCATGCCATGAAGTTCATCAAATACATAAATAAAGTGGCTCTTCCCTCATTACATAAATCCATCCATAATAAAGTGACTCAAATTCTATTGCATCCAAATCAATCAAGATCTAAGTAGTTGTTCAATAAACTTTTATACTTGTCACATGTAGTATCTGAGTCTTGCCCATTTAAGGAATATGGAAGAGGTATGTGGCCTCTTGGTTTTCTTGACCAATCTTCTCTCATTACATAAATCCCTTGGTACCATTTGTCCAGTCATTTTTCCCGCCACATATCACTTACCCATTCTGTTTCTAGTGCTTTTAGCCACAAGAATGTTGTCCATATTGGACAAAGTTTCTGAAGGTTGCAACCCACAAAGCCAACAAAACAGTAGTTCCACAAAGCATTCGACCTCCTCAAAACTCGTGCTGCTGCCGTTGCCAATTCCCCCTTAAAAATGTAGGACTTGGAGGACTCCATAGTGCAATTCAAGCCAATCTTTGAGGACTCCAAGCCAAATAGACCCAACTCACTCCAACCTTCAAATCGAAGCTCCTGCAATCCAATCCCAAGCCAAATGCCAGGAAAACCAAATAGATTCAAAAGAAACCCAATTGGTTCCATCCGAAACCAAATCCCAAGAAAGTCAATTCAATTCTACTAAGACCCAATCGACTCCAAACCTTCAACCCCAAGACAAATGCAAAGAGACCACAATTCACTCCCAAAGAAAACCAATTGGTTCCACATCCAAACCCAATCCAATTCTAAAGAAACCCAATTGAGTCTAACCCTTCAATCCCAAGTGAAATCTAAAGCGTCAATTTACAACCCTCCAAAACCAAGAGAAAAACTGAAGAATCTTTCCTCAAATGGATGTCTCCTTGGATTGGGAAACATCCATTTTGAGTATGGTGCTATTGGCGCCATAGATTGCAACATTTGACCTTGGTGGCGACGATGGCTATGGTGACTTTGGGGTGATGGGCATGGAGGAGGAGGGAATTGGGGGTGGGTAAGTGAGTGAGTGAGTGAGTTGGAGAGTGTGCGAGAATGATTTTTATTTAATTATGTGGCTTATTGTAAACCATAAGGTTAAATTTAAATGATGTGGCAAATTCTTTTTTGATAAGTAAGTTTTTTGGCCCAAGGGAGAGGTAAGGAGAGATTCGAATTAGTGACCTCCGTGGTGGGGGGCAAATGAGAATAAATTTAACTTCAGGTGAGCCGTTCCTAAATTTAATCCTTAATTAATGTTCTAACAATGTGAATTTGGAGCTTTTAAGTGTTTTTTCATTACTTATGTCCCCCTAGTGGCGCTTCATTGACAACTTCACTTATCAGGTGGGGAGGGGACAGGTTCATTTAAAAGTGCTGGTTGATTTATCCGTCGAGATATTTTAGACCTTTCCTACTTTAAAGTTCTGTGATAACTCCATGTAAGCATTTCTTGATGTGTCATTTCCCTCTTTGGGCTAGACTTTTCTTAGCAAGAAGTCAATGATGATCTTTGATCTTGTGGATTTTGTATAAGCTTGTTCAACTTTTGTCCAAATGGGAAAATCGGAGCAATTTAGATATGCTTTTTTATTTTATTTATTTATTTTTATATAAGTAAATATTATTTACTTTTGTGGAAATTCGAACTTATGCTCTTGAAGTAAATATTATTTAGATATGCTTAATGTGGAATATTGGCATTATCATGAATCATCATGTATAAGTAAAAGAAGATATTGGTGTATCCTTACAAAATTAATTGGATATTCTGCAAATTAGATTCCGTTGGATCTTCTGGTTGGATATGAGTGGTTGTAGAGTTATCAATAGTCAGACTAATGCATAGCATCTTGTATGTGCAAGAAGACTGGAGAGTCAGTCGATCATCTTCTTCTCTACTGTGAGCTCGCAAGTGCTCTTTGGCACACGATTTTTAAGCGGTTTGGGTTGCATTGGGTCATGCCCTGCAGGGTGAGGGCCTTGTTTGATAGCTGGTGGTCGGGAGGACAATCTCGAAGCGCGGTTGTGTGGAAGATGATCTCTCTGTGTCTTATGTGGTGCATTTGGAATGAAAGAACTGCTAGATGTTTTGAAAATTCCAGTAGGACCATAGAGGAATTGACTCATTTTTTTCTTCTGTACTCTTTACTCTTGGACAGCCGTTTGGCTAGCTCTTTTAGTGATTAGTTTATCTAATTTTCTTTTTCATTTCTCTCCCTCCTAGGCGCTCTCTGTTTATACTTCCCGTGTATGTGGATTGCGCCCTTTTGCACTTTTTATATCATCATTACTTATAAAAAAAAAAGCATCTTGTGGGGTAATCGGTTGGCACAACAGTTATACTAATATGAAATTATAGCCTGTCAAAGTTGGTGTTCAAACTAAATGCAATATATCATATTTATTTAGGTTGAATCAATTTGTGGACAAGAATAAAATGACTAGAGTCGAGTCTTCAATGTTTATGCAACACATACACACACACACACACACACACACTATAGTCTTAATCATATTATTATTATTATTATTTTATTTTATATTTACATTTGATTGTTTGAGGGTCTTCCTTTCTTTGAGCATATTTCTTTGGGCACTTTTACTAAATATGTAATCACTTGTAAACAGTACCTTGTTTTGGTGGGAAGAAAATGATATTTTTTAATAAATCTGTTATTTTTTATTTTGGAGAAATCATAGTTCCAAAAGTTCAGAACTAGCAGTTGGAGACGATTTTAGAAACCAAAATACATGCAGGGCTACAATACTAAACTAATTTCGTTGGTTTTTGCTCTTTGATATTAACATGTGATGGATACTTGTTCATTGAATGCTGCATTTTGGGATATGCTAAACTGTGTTTGAGTGCTTCTATGACATCTGGATGCTGCCATGTCAGGGTGGGACCTAAAACTTTCGCGGATGCGTCGGTTGCAAATAGAGTTGGACTACTTGAAATTTGAAGAAATAGAGGGGTAAGATTTTATTTTTGATATACCATTATTACTTTTCCATTTTGTCAAATTACTTTCTAGGCTGCTTGCTTCAAGTATATGATTTATGATCTTAGAGTACATATTATAGATTTATGATCTTAGAGTACATTTATGTTCTCTTCTTCTTTCTCTCCCTCTTAGTCGCTCTCTTGTATACTCTCGATGTACTAGGGTTGCGCCCCTCTGCGCTCTTAATTTATATATCTTTACTTATCAACAA
Organism: Corylus avellana; assembly: GCF_901000735.1. NCBI lineage: Eukaryota > Viridiplantae > Streptophyta > Magnoliopsida > Fagales > Betulaceae > Corylus > Corylus avellana. The sequence goes on along the minus strand of NC_081551.1, from coordinate 5,795,103 downwards.
AAAATGAATATAGGATACTCTGCTAAAGAAAGGAAGGGGTACAAAAAAAACTAAAAAACAGATGGACCCATTAGTTTAGTATCAAATGCCTTGAAATAAGGATATGCGTTACTCTTTAATTTATGCAAGCAGCAGTGTAATTCTCAATTCCTGTGTTTTCTGGAATGGCTGGTTTAGATTTATGTGTACATGTATTTTTCGCAAACCATGGGTCTATTCTAGAAAGGATCTGATTATCTAGTTCTGATTTAGATTAAGACATATACCCTGATTCTAATTTTATAGGAATCTAAAACAAATATAAACATGTTAGAACTGAGACTCAATAGTAATTAAAGTAGCACAGGTGCTGATTAGGTGCAACTAAATGTAGAGACTATATTTGAATAATTTTGGTGTTTAAGCTTGCTTTTTGGGGTGCTTTCGCCTGCATCACCCAGTCTTCCTGCAAACCTCTTCCTACCTCTTTTAATAGGACCAAAAGAGAGCCAATCAAGGAGAAAGAATTTGATTCTTTACTTTGAAACTTGAATGTCAGAGAATCTCCGTATAATTATCTAGATACATCTCTTTCCAACAGCCAGACCAGAGCATCTACTACTTCAATATTGTTATGAAGGGATCATATTGAGTTTTTGTTCTCAGGGAAATCATATAATGTTAAACTGATGGATTTCTTCTTTCCTTTTGGTGGATGAACAGATCTCTAGAAAAGCTTGTGGGTGTAAATCTCGCTGAAGAGGGAATTTTAAGATTGCTCTTTGCTGCAGTTTATCTGATGCTCTGTAAATCTGCCAGTGATAGTGAGGTTTCTGCTGCATCAAGGTAAAGTTATTTTTCCAATTTCCACTCATTCTCATGGATATCCTGAGGACTGTATCCATTGCCATGTCTGAAGCAAGTTAACAGAAAATGTCATTCGCTGCTTGAAAAGACCTTTAAGGGGATAGATACCGTGAATCTTAAATTTGTTTATCTTCATATTGCTTTTGAACCAAGTCAATTGTTGTCTATGTATTTTTGAAATTTCTATATAGGGAAGAATAACTGATACTTATAATTCAATGCATCATAGTTAGATAAAAGTTTGCAAAATAAGTGCAGGATATGTTAATCTTATTATTTCGGTGTTTTGGTTGTGTTTCTGTTCCTTTTCCCCCAAACCATGCTCCTTGCTGATGTATTCATGGAATTAATTCAAATACACGAATATGAAGAAGCCATTTTTGGGGTTCTCATACATCAATTGAGGTGAAGTCGGATTGCACTGATTAAGGTGAAGTTAATTCAAACACACAATATATCCACCAAGGAGAATTCCACTTATCGACTAATTGAAGAAAACTGAAATTCAATTTTTAGAGAAAGTATTTGTGAACTTAATATACATTGTTGGCCTACTTACTGATAACTTATGTTTTTGGAAGCAGAAGGCTTTGGTGACTTGGTGAAACAGTGGTGGGATTCGTACCATTGTCTTAATACCCTTTGTTTTGTCTTGGCATATAAGCTTTAAACGGATGAAACTTGATTTAAAATGTTGGAACAAGGAGGTATTTGGAAATGTAGAGGTGAGAAAAAAGTCCCTTTTGGAGGAAATCCAAGCCCTCGATTTGTTAGAAGAGGAGTGGCCTCTTGCAGAAGAAGAGATTGTCAAAAGGGCTATGCTGAAAGCAAATTTGAATAGAGTAGTTCTTATGCAAGAAGTTAGCTGGAGGTAGGGCGACTTGGTTGAAAGAAGGGGATCAAAATACGAGTTTTCCCTCCGCCTTGCCAACTCCCATAGGAGGAATAACTTTATCTCTAGTCCTAGCATTGATGGTTCAAATACTTGCATTCAAGAGGTGATCAATGATACAATCAATCAATATTACAACTTTACAAGAACCTTTTACAGAATCAACCCCTTATCCCGAATACGCGCAGCAAATCCTTGGAACCAAACACTCAGCTTTTTCGAAAATCGCCGGAAAAAGACCAGACTTTGCCGGCGACACCCAACACCTGTCTCCGGCCACCACAGAGAGTTCCAGCCACCACCTTAGACAGAATCGGCTGACTACACCAACCAACCACCAAAGACAGCGACTACACCAATTCTGCCAACGACAACGGGTCGAAATCCAACATTGGAGATGACAGCGAGATCACATTATTGGTGACAGTGAGCTCGGCGCCATCTCCTATCACGGGCATGAAGCCCAAGAATTTATATTTCTTCGATCAACAAAGGTTGGAGAAAGGAAAAAAAGAAAAAGAAATTGAAGAAAAATACACAATATCAGGAAAATGTATGAACCCTAGGCTCTGATATCATGTTGAGAGGTTTGCATGAAGAAGGTTTTGAGAAAAGAGGAGGCTTGTCTTTTGATTCGTGGCTTACCTCAAACATATTATTATATAAGCTTAAAGAATGCACTAATGACTAAACTACCCTCAAACCCTAATACATTCTTCTAACAGTATCCGTTGTTTCTAATTTTTCTTCCTCTAGTCTTGTAGATCTTGTTAACTTTTTGGATTTTCAACCCTATTAGAGTGTTTGCTTCTCTTGTATACTTTTTGTTTATGTGAGTTTTTCTTCTTCTTCAATAAATTATTATTCATCAAAAAATGTGTTAATAAATTATATTGAGAATTCAATATACAGATTTGTATTTCATTTTCTTTTAATGCATACATGTTTTTGTTAAGTATATTATTTGTATGTCTTATGTTTTTATCTTAACTAACATAGATAGTAAATTAGTTATTTTATGCTTTTAATTAAACTGTAACGTTTATATATATTATGATCAGAGAATGCACCTAGCTTGTGTCGCTGTCTTAGTCTTGCAATTTTGGACCTGAAGTAAATTTAGATGGTTCCTTGACTTGATTGCTATTTTTATTTGATTTATATGCATGTGTTTTTCATCTTTGCATAAAGCCTTAAATTTATTATAAAAAAAAATCTTGGTTTGATGTGGATGATTTCAGTTTCAGCCTGGTTTAACCTTTTGTGTTCTGTCCTTGACATCTCCATATTTACTGGAATATGGTTTACCCATTGTGTGTGATGTGGTGTCTATGTCGAGAACGGAATGCAGGCAGCTTTGAGGATCGTGAGAGTGGCATGATTGAGTTGAAGAAATTGGCGTTAAATACCCTGTTCTCATGGAGTGACTTGGTCTCACTTGCATGTGTCTACATTTTCTGATTTTTTAGAGCTTTATAATTCTTTTTTTAGTCAGTAGGGGATACTTTGTATACATCCTGTGTACTTGGATTGCGCCCCTCAGGGCGTTTGATAATATATATTACTTTTCAACAACAACAAAAAAAATGGTTTACCCATATGTAGGCATACATCTGAATTGAGTCTCTTCATGCCAAATCTGGAATCTGTGTTTATTCTCTCTCTCTCTCTCTTCTCTCTTTTGTGTAAGCTAGTGTTTGGTTCTGGAAAATGGCTGGCACAAATGGTATGGTGATGTCTGGAATTGTTTTGTTAGCATGTTTGGTTGGTAATGCAATGTAAGAGACTGCTTTAGCCATATGTAGGCATACATCTGAATTGAGTCTCTTCATGTCAAATCTGGAATCTGTATTTATTCTCTCTCTCTCTCTCTCTCTCTCTCTCTCTTTTGTGTAAGCTGTTTGGTTCTGGTAAATGACTGGCACAGATGGTATGGCGATGTCTGGAATTGTTTTGTTAGCATGTTTGGTTGGTAATGCAGTGTAAGAGACTGCTTTAGTATGGTCTATCCAGACTTGCTGTAAGTCATAGTTGATTGATTAACTAAACCTTTAGCAATTTGTCATGTGTCAAAGAATCCCAATGTTAATTTTGGGTGTCAACTATGTTCAGTGAATCCCTCGTGCATCCTGTGCGGGGAATTTCTTTGATTATGTGATATAAAATAAATAGTTATGCTTTCAAAAGGGGGAAAAAAGGATGAGCAGAAGTGTGATCTATGTATTTAATGTATCTTTTGTATTTATTACATTTTTTTTTTCTTTGATCCACATTCATTTTTTGGAACTTCTTTCAATTCAATCTTGTAGGCTTCTCGCATTGGCCACCTGCTTCGCGACCAAAATGATTCGTAGATATGGATTACAACAGCACAGGGAAGATGCTTACATATTGCAGGGCTTTAGTAGGACTCACATACTTTCTCTTCCACCAGTTAGACCAGACAAAGTACACAAAGATCAGGGAAATTCAAGAAGGCTTAGTGAGATGGCTCACTTTCTAGAGGTTGTTCGAAATCTGCAATATCGACTTAGTTCAAAATTCAAGAGGCCTGGTCAAGGATTGGTAAGCTGTTTTGTAATACTGCTAGTCTAGATATTTCTGTACTTCTTGTTTGCATCTAATCACTATAGTTTTAGTAATACCTTATTGCTATATTGCAGGTGGATGGTAGGGAAGCATCAAGTTTGGTGGATATGGATTTAACCCAGGATGAATGTCGTCTTTCTAATCTTTCAACAGATGCTGTATCATTAGAGACAGCAAACCAACTTGAAATTTCGTTTCCTGTGTCCTCAGACTCCATCACTACTGAGAACCTTGCTTTGATGCCTGTGGATGCTGACTCCCATTTGGACCCAGAGGATTTGAGTGAAGTTTCTGCTCTTGTGCCGCAAGGGGTAGTGCTGGAAAAAAAAGTTCTCCCCTTAGAAAATCCAAAGGAGATGATTGCACGGTGGAGGCTAGATAATTTGGACCTTAAAACTGTGGTCAAAGATGCATTACTCTCTGGTCGTCTTCCTTTGGCAGTTCTTCAACTGCATCTTCATCATTCAAGTGGTTTAGTCGCTGACAAAGAGCCTGTTGATTCTTTCACTGAAGTTCGTGACATTGGAAGAGCTATTGCTTATGACCTATTTTTGAAGGTAGCTTATCATTGGTTTTCACATGAAGATTACGTCATTTAGTATCATTATCTTTCCTAACTAATATTAACATGATCTACAGGGTGAAACTGGACTTGCTGTAGCTACACTGCAAAGGCTTGGAGAGGACATTGAAACCAACCTCAGGCAGTTATTGTTTGGCACTGTAAGAAGATCTCTTCGAGCAGAAATTGCTGTGGAGATGAAAAAATTTGGTTACTTGGGACCATATGAGTGGAAGATATTAGATAGTATATCAATCATTGAGGTAACTGGAACATTTACTGATGTATATCTTATGTTTCTCATACAGTTATGTGCATTTCGATTTGAAGTTCCAATATGATAGCAATGGAGCTGAGACTTCCCTTTTCTTTTTCCTTTTTCCTTTTTTTTTTTTTTTTTTTGTTTTTGTTTTGGGAGAGGCTCTACCCAAGCAGTAGCTTCTGGAAAACATTTCTTGGCCGACAGAAAGAATTCGTGAGAACTTCATCAAGTTCAAATTCACCAGGGGGACTTTATCTGCACCTATTGCATTCACATTTGTTTGACAATCTGATAATTGAGTGTGGTGAGATTGATGGAGTTGTTTTAGGTTCATGGACAAACGTCAATCTGGGCTCTTCTGTTCCTGTGGTTGATGAAGATAATGCTCATGCTGGATACTGGGCGGCTGCTGGTATCTGGTCAAATACATGGGATCAAAGAACCATTGATCGTGTAAGTTACTTTCTATTTCTTTCTTCAAGTAATATTACCGTTGAGAGATACTCTATTACTTGATTTATTTAAAGTTTGTTCTGTTGCGCTGAAACCTGAGGGAAAGGAAAATTTAATATGATGATAAACTTGGACCTGGTCCCTACTTAGAGCTTGCATTAAATGCCCTCCCAACTGTATCATCTTCTCCTTTGTTTTTTGTCCTGGTTTGTCAATTAAGCTATACCAAGGCATATTATGCAAAGTCTGCCTTGCATTTGCTGCAGAAAAGTTAAGCTTGCCAGAGTTGTCATTATTAAGGTGCAGGTGGAGGTTCTGAAATTGATAAATATAATTAATAAGTTGTAATAAGTGAATCCTTTCTAATTATGGCTTTCTTACAGTCTTGCAATGACAAATGGGGCTATAATTTGATTGTCTACAACCCAAAGTTTCCATTTTTGAAATTATTCTTTAGATCGTTACAGGGCCACTTGAAATAATGCTACTCCCTAGTTTGATAAAGAATGTAGATCTTGGCTAGTAACTTGGTAATTTATGATATTGGACATAGATGGTTATCCTTCTTTCTTCCACACTTCCTTCGCTTGGACTTCACTTCTGCACTTTCTTTTTCTCTCTCCTGTATTTTTTTTGAAATTAAGATTAGTTCAGAAAGAGGCACACTTTTTTTCTGCCTTTGATGCTGTTGTTTCACTTTCTGGATAGCCGACCTTTTGGAGAAAATCAATGTATATTTTAAAATTGAATATGAAGGCTCTAGTGGAATTTTTTGTTCCATTCTTGTTCCCACCCTTACTCTGGATCTATATATCCTAGTTTATGAAAGCTGAGTTCAAGCTCTTCCCAGCAAATTTGTAGGAATTTGGTTGACCTTCTATTGCAACTACCAAGTGAAAGCAGCTTTTGTTTGTTATGTTAATTCTTATATGATTTTTTTTTTTTTTTTTGAAAAAGAAGATAGATGTTGTGTTATATGAAAATTTCAAATAAAAAGGGACTTTATAACAGAGGACTTCTTTTTGTAACAGTTGTATTTTTCACTTTATAGTCTTTTCTTCTTGCCATCAAAATGGGGGAAAAAAAAAACCTTAATTTGGATAAATACACATTGCAATGTATATTAGAGCTTTGTATAGCACTTGCTCATCCCTAATTTGGTGCGAACACTAGATTCAGGCCACTGGGCACTCATGTGTGGATGCCGATGTCGGATGGCAGCCCAACCCATGGCTTTGTGGCTAGGTGATTGAGATCTAGAGATGTTATTATGGGCACTTCTGTTATTTCACATTTTATTTGTTTTGTTATTTGTTTTTCAGACCGGTTATGTTAACTTTTGGGCTTTATGTTATTTTAGTGGGCTGCCCAAGTGTCGCTAGGGTTAGGGTTAGGGTTTAATCCTTAGTCTATTTAAGCATACTTTTGTACTGTTGTTGGTAGATTTTGATCAATAAAATAATGAATGTTTGTATCTTCTTGTCTTCTTCCTCCTCTTCCCGACTTTCTTCTCTCTTTTATTCGCTTCTAGTTTCTGTTGATTGTGCTGCATCATTTTTCATATCGGAGCCAGGTTTGATTGTTTCCTTTTTTTTTTTTTATAAGTAAAGATGTATTAATCAAAGCGCAGAGGGGCGCAACCCTAGTACACAGAGAGTATACAAGAGAGCGACTAAGAAGGAGAAAAAGAAGAAGATAACGTAAAAAGGAAGTCAGGGAAGCTGATCACTAAGGGCGCTAGCCAGCCAATAGTCCAAGTGAAAATGGTGTACAAGAAAAAGTGTATAAGGTCCTCAATGTTCCTAGACGAGTCCTCGAAACATCTAGCATTTCTCTCAATCCAGATGCACCACATAAGGCAAAGAGGAACCATCTTCCACACAACAGCACTACGAGATTTGCCACCCGCCCACCAAAAAGCATACAACCCCCTGACGCTACTAGGCATCACCCAACACAAACCAAACCGAGAGAAAACGGCATTCCACAAGATACGCGCAACCCCACAATGAAGAAAGAGATGGTTAACTGACTCCCCATCCAATTCACACATGCAACAACGGTTTATCACAACAATACCTCTCTTCCAAACATTATCTAAGGTTAGAGTCTTCCCAAGCGCGGCCGTCCAAGCAAAAAAAGCCACTTTCGAAGGAACCTTAGTGCGCCATAAACTCTTCCAAGGGAAAGGGGAAGGATCTTTAGAAGCAAGGATCCTGTAAAAAGATCTAACCTCAAATTTTCCTTTATGTGAAGAGATCCACCACATCCTATCCTCCCCTACCCCACGCATCAAGTGCGAATACAAGAGTGTAAAAAGAGGCCAAGACCTCCACTTCCCAATCATGAACCCTGCGAATAAAGGAAACATTCCATTGCACAGAGCCATTTGTACACTCCCTGTTATCCGCAATAGACGCATCCTTATTGGTGGCAATATTGAAAAGTCCAGGAAAAACATCCTTAAGAGACATGTCACCGCACCAGATATCCTCCCAAAACCTGATATTGGACCCAAATTCAGGGTCCAATCTAATGTGACAATGAAACGACCTCCACCCCCTGCTAATGTACTTTCATAACCCCACCCCATGCGAACCACTAGGAACCCTAGAACGCCATCCACCCCAAACCGCACCATACTTTGCCACCAGGATCTTTCTCCACCAAGCTTCTTTCTCATGAGCAAATCCCCACAACCATTTTCCCAACAAAGCTTTATTCATCAAACGCAAATTCCAGATCCCTAAACCTCCCTTAGAGATTGAAGAACATACCTTGTTCCAACTAGCCAGATGGAACTTAAACTCATCATTGATCCCACCCCATAAGAAATCACGTTGAATCTTCTCCATACGCTTCGCCACGGATGCAGGAATAGGAAACAGAGACAAAAAATAAGTGGGAAGATTGGATAAGGTGTTCTTGATGAGAGTAATCCTCCCCCCCTTAGACAAATACAAGCGTTTCCATGAGGCCAACCTTCTGGCATACTTCTCCAACATGTCCTCCCAATTGGCCTTAACCTTAAACGGGGCCCCCAAAGGGAGACCCAAGTACTTCAAAGGCATAGAAGCTGAACCACAACCAAGAATGCCAGCCAGAATGCCTGTATTATTCATACTACCAACAGGGACCAAGACAGATTTAGCCAGATTCACCTTCAACCCAGAAACGGCTTCGAAGCAAACAAGTAAGGCGCCAATGTTCTAACTTGGTTAGGATCAGCCCCACAAAAAACCAAAGTGTCATTAGCAAAGAGAAGGTGAGAGACAATAACCCGATCCGACTCTCTGCTTCCCACAAAAAAAAAACAAGAGATGAGACCTCTGTTTATCGAGGCATTGATCATCCTACTAAACGCCTGCATGACTAGTACAAACAAGAAAGGAGAAAGAGGGTCTCCTTGCCTCACTCCCCGTGAGCTATCAAAGAAACCGGAAGAAGATCCGTTGATCAAAACCGAGAATCACACAGACGAAATGCAATGTTCAATCCAGGAACACCATTTCTCTCCAAAACCGCACCTTCTCAGTAAGTAAAGTAGAAACTTCCAATTCATATGATCATAGGCCTTTTCCATATCTAATTTGCACAACAAGCCAGGTTTCCCTGATCTGATTCGGCTATCCAAACATTCATTGGCAATGAGAACTGAGTCCAAGATTTGCCTACCTTTAACAAAAGCATTCTGCGGTTTAGAGATGACCCTATCCATCACTTTCTTATTATGTTGGCTAAGACCTTTGCAACAATCTTATATGTCCCTCCCACAAGGCTAATCGGATGAAAATCCTTAATATCGGAAGCTCCATGTGTCTTTGGAATAAGAGAGATGAATGTAGCGTTAAGGCTTTTTTCAAATTTACCTTGCTCATGGAACTCCGCAAAAACCGCCATAATGTCCACCTTAATCACATCCCAACAATCCTGGAAAAAAGCCATAGAAAAGCCATCCGGGCCTGGCGCCTTGTCCCTATCCATACCTTTCACCACCTCCCACACCTCCATTTCCTTGAAAGGAACTTCCAACCTAGAGGCCCCACCAACATTCAACAAATCAAAACCAAGATCATCCAGCCTTGGTCTCTAGTTGAGGCTCTCTGAAAAAACAGAGACTCGTAAAAACTGGTAACGTGGTTGCTAATGACCCCTTGATCTGAAGTAGTAGAGCCACACACAGTTAGAGACTCAATAGAATTATGTCTTTTGTTTGCATTAGCAATCTGATGGAAAAATTTCGTACATTTATCTCCATCTTTCAACCAACGAATGCTAGATTTTTACCTCTAGCTAATTTCCTCATGTAAGAGAAAAGTCTCCAACTCTCTGGCTAGCAACCTCTTCCTCTCAATTTCTTCAGCGGATAAGCCTCTATCTTCCTCCACCCTATCAAGAGCCTTTATATCATCCATACGGGCCTTAATGCACCCTCCCACGTTGCCAAATTCCTGGTCATTCCATCTCTTAATGTCCCCCTTAAGAGCTTGCATCTTTTTTCCCAAAATAAAACTCGGAGTACCATGGAAATGGTAAGAGTCCCACCAGCTTCTTATTTTGTCCATAAAACCCTTCGCTTTAAGCCACATATTCTCGAACTTGAAAGGTCTTTTACCTCCAAAGAAGCAACTACAATCAAGAATAATAGGTGCATGATCCGAACACACCCGAAGCATCCTCTTTTGTCACATACTTGGGTAACGAGCTTCCCATTCCGGAGAGACTAGGAAACGATCTAGCCGTGACCAGGAATGGTTGTTAGACCAAGTAGAGACCCCCCCAGCTAACGGAAAATCCATAAGACCCTGCTCCGATATAAAATTTGCAAAATCCCTCATTGCGGACTGAGAATAAGCCCCCCCGACCTTTCACTAGGAAATAGAGTTGCATTGAAATCCCCACCAATACACCAAGGCAAATCCCACCAACTCATAAGGCCCACCAGTTCCTCCCAAAGAAGACTCCTGATGTTGTCTCTATTAGGGCCATACACCCCTGCAAAAGCCCAAACAAAACCATCATCAACGTTTCTAAAAGTGCAAGCCGCCACAAAACTGCCCAAAGCCACCTCAACCTTCATAACTACTCTTCTATCCCACAACACCAAAATACCACCCGAAGCCCCTCTAGAAGGGACATAGCACCACTCTGCATAAGGGCACCTCCACAAACTCCTCACAAAATTGTTTGTGACAAAGTCCACCTTTGTCTCTTGAAAACACACTATATCCACCTTCCAATTTCTAAGAAGTTTTCTAACCCTCAGCCTTTTATCCCTTACATTCAAACCCCTCACATTCCAAGAAAGGATCTTCTCGGCTTCACTAAATAGTCCGATTAGCCCTCCCCTTTTTGCTGTCCCTTAAAGATCATCCACTATGCACCTCATAATTAACGGAGGAATTAAGGTTATTAGTTATCTCTTACCTTTTTTTCCCATATGTGCTTCCATGGCCACTTCCTCTTTCAACGCCTCTCCTGCATCCTTACCATTGTCCTCATTTTCAGCCATAATGAACCCAAAAGCCTTCGCCAACTTCCCAGCTTCTCCATAACAAGAGACACCCACGAGCTTGCTAAATTGAGTTACAAACTCCACTGTAATAGGCTCCTGATCCTCAACTGGAACCAAAGCTAAGGAGTCTGGAACGAACGACTCACCCTGTGAACTGCGATCCTTATCTCCAGAACAAGCTTCTCCCAAAGAGCAAAAGCTCTCATCACAAACGCTGACCATAGCCCCCTTTCACCTCAAAGAGTTGTCCGAGCCTGGCAAATCCCACTTCTCCAGACCCGGTGGGATCTCCCCCTGCAAATCGAGCGGCTTCTGTCCAACACCATTTCCCTCCCCCAAATCCTTTCCCGTCATCTTCCGACTCGTATCCAGCAGAACCCATCTTTTAAAACCCGGAGGAAGCTCTCCTTGAAAATCGCTCCATTCCTTTCCAGACAACTTCGCCGGCTGGCCCAGCTTGACATTAATCAACTGGCTTGATCCTCCTCCCTCCCCCTTGTCAACCCCTTCCAAACTTCCCCCCCTGCCATCAAAACTTCTGGCTGCCCCAGCTTAGCTGGCTTCTTCAACTTCGCACGAGCACCGGCAGCAGACCTAGAAGGTGCCGACGGAACAGAACAAGTCGAAACCTCCCTTCGATCACCTGTCGGAGGAGTCGTCGGCTCCTTACCCAGAAAACCCAGGACTGAATCGCACACCCACGTCGATGCCGGAGCTTGTACGACAGGTCCGATCACTGGAGGGAGCACTGGAACTTTACCGGCGCTTAGAGCGTCTTCCCTTGCCGCGACCTCCTTCATTGACCCCTTCACTAACAGCGCTACCATCATCGGCGCCTCTGCCGGCGACACAGAAAGGACCGGCAAAACTAAGTTCGTGTAAATCGAAGAAGGACGATGCCCAGTGTTGGAAGATGAAGCACCCAGATCCCCCGCCTTACCCACCACGTTCCTGCTGTAAAATTTCAGTGCCTTATTGGGTCCAAGTCCCGCAGCAGAGGCCTTTTCCTTAATGGTCAGCTTTTGACCTACCGTAGTCTTGGGTTGGGCCATGGGCTGGTTCTTAGGCAATCCACTAGACTGTTGGGCCACCTGGGAATTCTCCAAAACAAGATTAGGCCCAAAAGAACCAGACCCTCAACTACAAGTGCAGCGAGCGTCTATCCCTTCTAGACAATTCCTAATATCCTCCTATATCTTTAACAGGGATATCTTCAGCTTTTCCTTCACCCCCGCAAACACGCAACCCTGACCAGACGTTCCAGAAGCATGCTCATCACAGACTTTCTCCTTGTAACTTGAAGTCTTCTTCTGCAGTACCCCACTGCTGGCACCACTGTTCAACGCATACCTAATCGCCGGACCCTTCGCCGGAGCTGCCTCCTGAGCCTCATGACCAGCTTTAAAAACAAGGCAAGAGAGCTTGGCCCAGACGATTTGCTGATCCCAGCATTACCTCCTAATAGCCATTTGGGAACTTTCACAATCGGTTTTGCGTAAGACCCAAACGGGTCCTCTACCTGTTTCGATGAGGACAGCAAGACCTTTGAAAAGCTCCTTCTCTGTTTCCCTGTCACTGCCTTCCTCGCTTCCCCAACGAATGGTTGAACAAAATTAATAGCGATCCGCAGCTCTGACTGAAGCTGGTCCCAGCCCTTCCTATGCCTACCTTCTGGCACCATAACTCTACCTCGCCTATCTCTACCATCATACTCCTCTAAAACCAGAAAGCTCCCATGCCTGTTGAAGCATTTCTGGGCTAACGAACGTGGAAAACTATGAATAGATTCATCCCTAAAGACCCTTGAATCCTCCACCGCCATCAGCTCATCAAAGATATTCACTAGCCAAACCGCTTCGTTCCAATCCAGCCGTAACCAACGCGTCTTACCTTTGCAGCGCTCTTGTAGTTTCAACACGGTATCTCCATCCTTCACGATCATCACAAACTCCTTTGATTGTTTCCTATAACAATCGAGCGATTCAGAACCACTTCTTCTCTCCCTTCTGTCCCCTACTCTCAAAAGCACCAATCCTTTTCACCACCAAATCTACACCACCACCAATCAACCATCAACCATCAACAACCCCACCCACCAGAACCCATTGCCAAACACCCACTATGCTACCACCAACAACCCATAGAGGACCGCCCACCCCAAGCTACTGCGCAGCCACCCTCAATTCCCAGACCCAAACGCCGTGCATTTCGTTAACACGATAGTACACCCTTTGTCATCAACCACAAATGCTCCGCCTGGTACTACCGCACCCAACTACTGGTTTGCACAACACTACCGCTTCGAATCTCAGCTACCACATGGTACCCAAACCTCTTTCACCATTTGGAGTATCAGCACCATTTGTTTGCATTTTTGTCTATTTGGATTTTGACTAATTAAAAAAGAAGAAGATAAGAAACGATAAAAGAAAAAAAAAAAAACAGAACTACTTAGCCTTAACTATATATTGGGCTTTGGTTTGCAAGCATTTTGCTGCTCACAGTTGCATTCAAAGAACGGTTTTTTACATGCATTTGCGTAATAGGTGAGTAGTCTCTAGTTCTGCATCTTTACAGTCATGAGCCCCACCCAATTTGACACCTTTAGGCAACAATTACAAGACCAATTGAAGGTCGTCGAAGACCAACTGGGAAACCTCCGCGACCAAATGAGAGCCTTCTAAGACCAGACAATAGACCTCTTTCAGAGGGTTGTGTCAATAGGGGCTTCCATGAAAGAATGGAGGGTCACAATGAAGGCGAGACCTCCCACATTGGAGGCAAGATACCTCACAAGGGTGTCCTTCGGGGCCAAGGTCATAATGTAGAACATGATTACCACCATCAAGGCCACCCTAACCAAGGCATCCGAACCCGTACTATCAGAATCAAGGTCAAGGTAATCCTTGATTATTACAACCAAGGTCCCAACAATTATGCCAACCCTGATGAGAGTCATGGGACAAATCAAAGTGGAGCCCCTACTTTTGATGGTCGTCTTAACCCATGGGTTTTCACTAAGTGGTTGCGTGGCATGGACTTCTTCTTGAGTGATACGATTTATCAGAAAATAGGCAGGTAAGATTTGCTAAGATGAAGCTCATCGGTAGTGGCAACCTTTTTTGCGAGTGTCAAGGAACTCCTTAGGAGGAATCAGCCTCCTATCACTGATTGGGTTGAAATGACTCTCAAACTTAAAGAAAAATATCTACCCTTGAAATATTGAAGTAGCCTTTTGGATCAATGGAATACTTTGAGGCAAGGAATCAATTTGGCACCAACTATATAGCACAATTTACTGAGTATAAGATGAGGTGTACTGTAGTCGAAGATGAAGCTATGACCTTGAGTAGATTTAGGAGAGGTCTAAAAGATGACCTTAGTAGGGAAATTGTTCTCTGTGGTATTACCACCCTTGACCACGCATATACCATGGTCCAAGATTATGAGTTCGTCAATAAATCCTAGTTACAAGGGACACTGACACTTGCAATGCAACCACCAAGTCTCAGCCTTTGGGTAGTAATTCCTTGCTAGGACACCCTCCTTTGAAACACAATCTTAATGGTGCTTTGCTCTTCAAGGATAACAAAGGTAAAGGAGTAGCAAGTGAAACCCCCAAGCTGCATTCTAGGGTTCAATGCTTCAAGTGCCAAGGCTTCGGTCACGTTGCCTCTAAATGTGCTAACCCCTTGTCTTCAACGGACAAGAGTATGCGAGTGAAGAGGATAGCCTTAAAAAACTTACCTATGAACCCAACCTTGATGAGTTCGAGGACTTAGATGATGATTGCTCGGGCGATCCTAACCATCTAGGTTGCATCTAAGCTACCTTACTCCAAATAGGTTAACCAGGGAATGGTCTTGAATATCCAGGGTAGATGTGGTCAGGTGTAGACTCGAACAACCTAAAGAGACTGATGACTGGTGAAAGAGTGCAATCCATACCTACATCAATTGTGGAGACAAGAGTTGCAAGGTTATCATAGATATTAGGAGTTGCTTTAACACATTCTCTTCAAGTACTGTCACCTACCTAGATTTGAAATTAGTCACCCATTCTAACCCATACAATGTATCCTAGGTTGACACTTCCTCTATGCATGTCTTGTCCCTATTCAGTTTCTCAATTACAAGGACGAGATATGGTGTGATGTAGTCCCCAAGGATGTAGGACATATCCTCTTAGGTAGGTCATGGTGTTTTGATATGAATGTCACAACTTACGGCCATTCAAGGGTAAGAAGATCCAAATTAACTCTTTACCTCTGAACCCTACCGACAGGAGCAAGAAAAAGGAGGCGACAAAAGAAAAGGGCTTGAACATCATAAGTCCCTGAGAGTTTGAAAGGGAAGCTAACAAGAGTTTGTTTTGTTCGTTGTGGTCACTAAAGAGGTTTTTGTGGACTGTCAAGAGGAGCCGCTAGTAGAGCTAGTCTCTCGACTCTTAGACGCCTCTAAGGTGGCAAAGCTTTATTTCCATGATGTTGTCAAGTTATCTGGTGTTCTTAAGACCATAGTGTCTGATAGGGACGTTAGGTCTGAGATTTTTTGGGAAGCCATATGGCACATGGTTAGTACGAAGTTGAAATTCTACACTACCTACCATCCCCAAACAGATGGCCAGACTGAAGTGGTTAATCAAAGTTTTGGAAACCTTCTGCAATGTCTGGTGGTCAACAACAACATGAATTTGAATTTTAATCTCTCGAGAGTCCATTCCAAATACACTAGCTTCATCAATAGGTCGATAGTCGTGAGTCCAGTTGAAACTGTGCATTGTTTGAAGCCTAAGAAACCTTTAGATCTCCTTCCGATGTCTCCATATGCTAGGGTTTCTGAGTTAGCCCGAAGCATTTGCCCAACATGTTCATGACTTGCATAATGAGATCAATAAGCAAATTCAAGCAAGTATTGCTCAATATAAACTTCAAGCTGATTCACAAAGGCGTGTCACATTGCATTTAGCATAGGAGATTATGCCATGGTCCATATTAGACCTGAACGGTTTCCAACTGGATTCATTTGAAAACTGCAAGCTCGTAGTGTTAGGCCTTTCAAATTGTTGTACCGGGTCAGACCAAATGTGTATGTCATTGACATCCTGCCCGACCATGGTATTAGCTCTACATTTAATGGAGATGATCTAGTTTCTTACACAGTCCACACCGTTCTCTTAAATGACCCTTTCGAGGAACCTCCTCTTGTCCCCAATATCAATCTTAAATCTGACCCCATGCAACCACTTTTTCCACCAGCACATAAAGAAGATATTGATCCTATTTTGGATGAGCATGTTGTTTTTGCTAGGGATGGAGGAGTTTAGCTTTTCCGAATTTGTTGGAGGGGCCCAACCAGACTCAGGTTGTCCATGGATCCCAGGGACACATTGCAGCAGCTTGATCCTAACCTGTTGGAGTACTACCAGAGCTGCTAGGAGCCACGCTCGACAGGGTCAAGGTTTTCCCACCCTAGTAGAGTTGGTGCGAACATCAGATACAAGCTGCTGATCACACTTGTATGAACACTGACGTCGGAGAACGACCCAACCTATGACTTTGTGGCTGGGTGATTGAGAGCTGGAGATGTTATTATGGGCACTTTTGTTATTTTGCATTTTATTTGTTTTCTTTATTTACTTTCAGTCTGGTTATGTTAACTTTTGGGCTTTATGTTATTTTAGTGGGCTGTCAACCCAAGTGTCACTGGGGTAGGGTTAAGGTTTAATCCCTAGTCTATTTTAGCGTATTTTTGTACTGTCTGTTAGTAGCTTTTGATGAATAAAATAATGAATGTCTGTATCTTCTTGTCTTCTTGCTCTTCTCCTTGACTTTCTTCTCTCTCTTCTTTTTTCCTCTCTCCCGTTCTTTCTTTTCTCTTTTATTGGCTTCTAGTTTCTGTTGATTGTGCTGCATCATAATTATTCCGACTCTTAAAAAGAGTGAAAATACTATAGACTCACAATGAGATCTAAATTGGTTTTGTTGAGTTATTGCAATTATAAATTAAGATTTAGTTGAACTTGACATTCAACTTGTTTGGCAATATATGCAAGAAGGGTTTCCTAACTCATCTATTAATCTCTTTTAAAGCTGAAAACTTTCTCGCATCTTTAGTTTTCTTTTCAAGTTACTCAAAATCACCCATTGCTTATGTTATATCATACAAGGTTTAGTCGCTTGGACTATGGACTTACATATCTCTTTCTACACAGATACTACTGGATCAATCTTTTCTTATGGGTGTTAATGTATTATGGGAATCTCAACTTGAGTACCATGTATGCCGTAATGACTGGGAAGAAGTCTCTAAACTCTTGGACCTTGTTCCTACATCTATTTTATCAGATGGAAACCTCCAAGTCAGTTTAGACAGTTTGCAGCCTGCTTCAACTGTTGGGTACAATAGGGAGCCTGCTGATTATGGCAATTACTTATGTTCTCTTGAAGAACTGGATGCCGTGTGCATGGACATCCCGGACGTCAAAATTTTCAGGTTTTCGGCCAATATAATGTGCTCCATCTGGTTAAGGTTGCTTATGGAGGAGAAGCTTGCAAGGAAGTTCATTTTTATGAAGGAATACTGGGAAGGCACAGCAGAGATAGTATCTCTTTTGGCCCGTTCAGGCTTCATCACTATTGGATACAAACATCCTTTTGAGGATGATCACATCAAGAGTTCATCAGATCTAAAATTCTCAGATAGTGGTGGACCATCTCATGTTGACACTGTGAAAGCTTTGCATAAATTATTTGTACATCACTGTGCTCAAAACAACTTGCCAAATCTTCTGGACCTTTATCTTGACCATCACAAGCTGGTTCTAGATAATGAGTCACTTATTTCATTACAGGATGCTGCAGTAAGTTTCTACAAATCCAGTGAGTGTACTGTTCTTCATGTGGGGTCTTCTTTAATAGTTTTATCCTTGATCACTCTTTTTTTTAAAAAAAACCTATGTAGTTTGTTGGCTGTTTTTATACTTGTTTGTGCCTTATGGTTCAGTTGATTGCTTCTATATTGCTGGTTGTATTTTGAATCCATTTTAACTTTATATTATAAAAGGTATGTGCAAGCAATAGTAGCTACATTGCAATAACAAATGCGAGGTTGTACTTGAATCCAGTTTACCTTTTTATCATGAAAACTATGTACAAGTGATAGCAGCTACATTTAGTGACAAAATACAATTAAACTCTCTCTCTCTCTCTAAGTTTATGTCATAAATACTGGTTGGATTCCTAAAGTGATGAATCTGACATAGTGGTCCGAGGATATCAATAATGGATTTTAAAATGCTTCAGTGTTTTGATGTTTCAGCAACATCCTTTTTTTTATCATTTTAATCTAAAGATATTGAAGAGTCTTAAAGAAATTCAGAAAACAAACAGCAAATTTTATCTAATAATTCCAAGGAGTTGCTGCATTTAAAACTTTTCCTCTCCTGTTCACTTGACTGCTTGATTTATTGTAATTTCTTCATATATCATGTGTGGGCTATCATACCTAGAGCTCTCTGATCCTATCACATTCTTTTTGAAAGTTTTATATGGTGTGGCTCGTAAATGCCTTGGAATAATGTGTATGGGCTTACATGTGTTCAATACAATTCATCTGTACAGGGAGATTGTCAGTGGGCAAGATGGTTGCTCTTATCAAGAGTTAGGGGGCGTGAATATGATGCCTCACTTTCTAATGCTCGTTCCATAATGTCACGTAATTTAGTTCCTGGAAGTAGTCTCAGTGTTCTAGAGATAGACGAAATAATTCATACTGTTGATGACATAGCTGAAGGAGGGGGGGAGATGGCAGCTCTAGCAACCCTAATGTATGCCCCAGCACCAATTCAAAGTTGTCTGAGTTCTGGTAGTGTAAACCGGTACAGTAGCTCCTCTGCCCAATGCACCTTGGAGAATCTTAGACCGACCCTTCAGCGGTTCCCTACATTGTGGCGTACGCTTGTAGCTGCATGTTTTGGACAAGATGCAGCTTGCAACGTTGTGGGCCTCAAAGCAAAAACTGGTTATTCTTTTGCTTTTACTTTCTTTTGGTTCTCTCTTTCGTGGACACATAGCACACTATTCTTATGAAATTTCTAGTTTCTTGTATATAATCATTTGCATTGTCTCTTAAATTTGCAATTTGGCTATTCAGCTTTATCTGACTATCTAAAATGGCGTGAGAACATCTTCTTCTCTGCTGGACGTGATACTTCACTTCTACAAATGCTGCCATGCTGGTTTCCTAAGGCTGTGAGAAGATTGATTCAGCTTTATGTCCAGGTCTCTTTTATCTGCTTCATTTGTCACTGAACTTCTCTGATGTGTTTGCCTTTTCTCTCCCTTCTATCTTCTCTCTCTCTCTCTCTCTCTCTCTCACTTTCTAGTCAAGTACAAATATAGGATATTAGATGTCTTTCTAAACTATGATTTGAGACCGAATTTCCCTAGAGATATTGCTAGGCATTTTACTATGATATTCCTGTTTTTTACATGGTTGAATTATCATATCATGTAATTTGCATGATATTTCAGGGTCCTCTTGGATGGCAATCACTTTCAGGTCTGCCTATAGGAGAATCTCTGCTAGATAGAGACACTGATTTTTTCATAAATGCTGATGAAAATGCTGAGATCAGTGCAATCTCCTGGGAAGCAACCATCCAAAAGCACATTGAAGAGGAGCTCTATGATTCTTCACTTAGGGTTTGTGCTTCTTTTTTCTCTTTAGGTAGTTAGTTTATGTTTCCACTATTTTACATTAAGGAAGACTACTTAAACGATGCACCTAAAGAAATGAAGTGAAAAAAAAAAAAGAAAAAAAAAAAGAAAAGAAGATATTAGATCAGTTCTTAAGATGGTTCGCCTTACCTTGTAACGTCCTGTTAGAGGAGCAAATTTGGAAATGCAATTTGGCATGTACCCTAATTGCAAATGGATTTCTCGTATCATGATATTCTATCTGTGTACTTAAGGGGAGTAGGTGAAGTATTAATTTAAAAAGGCTGAATCACACTTTGTGCCCTCAAACGAAACAAGTATACTTCTTGTGTACTAAAGTTGCGCCCCTTTGCTTTTAATGAATTTGCATTACTTATTAAAAAAAATTTAAAAAAAATAAAAAACTATTCAAGGTTGTTGTTTTCCTGGATTTGTAGTGAATGGTTCATTAATGATTTTGCAAAGTTGTATGAGAAGGAGACTTGACAAAAAAACAGGGGCCTTTTCTGCAATAACCCAAAAACAAAGTGGTTCCTGTGTAAGTGAAGCTGGGGGGAAGAAGGTGATACATTTTTGTCAGAACATGTTTCCTGCCACTGAGTGGTAGTAGTTTTTGATAAGTTATTAAAGATGCCAAGGAGGCACACCCAAGTAATATCATACTAGAACTGGTAGAAATTAAAGTATGGTTTTAGTTACTTTTGAGCTCCTTACTGGCTATTTGTATGTTGCTGGAATGACCTCTATGGTTTTCAGTGTAGCTGCCTCTCATGTCAGTGGTTTTATTGACTTCAGGAAACTGGACTTGGACTTGAGCATCACTTGCATCGTGGGCGTGCACTGGCAGCTTTCAACCATCTTCTTGCTGCTAGAGTTCAAAAATTGAAATCAGAAGGGCAAGTTGGCGCTTCAGTACAAGGACAAAGTAATGTTCAATCAGATGTGCAAACATTTCTTGCACCTTTAACACAAAGTGAAGAGTCTCTTCTTGCATCTGTAAGTCTTAATTTTCTTGTCATTTACATTTATACTTGAAATGAATGAGAATACTTTTGTTTGACTTATTCAGATGGAACCTAAAACTCCCAACTCACTTCTCTTTTCAGGTCATGCCCCTTGCTGTTATGCATTTTGAGGATTCTGTGTTGGTGGCGTCATGTGCTTTTCTCCTGGAGCTTTGTGGTTTATCTGCCAGCATGCTTGGCATAGACATTGCTGCCTTGAGACGGATATCTTCCTTTTACAAGTCCTCGGAAATCAATGAGAATCTTAGACAACGTTCACCGAAGGGTTCTGCATTCCATGCAGTATCTCATGAAAGTGATTTAGCGGAGTCTCTTGCTCGAGCTCTGGCCGATGACTATCTGCACCAGGATGGTGTTACCATTACTAAGCCAAAGGGAATTCCAAATTCATTTACTAGCAAACGTCCTTCACGAGCTCTCATGCTTGTCCTACAGCATTTGGAAAAGGCTAGTCTGCCAATGATGGTTGATGGAAATACATGTGGGTCTTGGCTATTAAGTGGCATTGGTAATGGAATTGAGTTAAGATCTCAACAGAAAGCTGCAAGCCAGCATTGGAATTTAGTTACAGTTTTTTGTCGGATGCATCAGCTACCCTTGAGCACGAAATACCTTGCTGTATTAGCAAGAGACAATGACTGGGTATGTCTCTTTTTATTTTTTATTGTTATTTTTAATATTTCTAGATTATGAATTAACTCTTCTTCAACTTTGAATCTTATGTTTCCGTTTTCATATGTAAGGTTGGATTTTTATCTGAAGCCCAGGTTGGAGGATACCCTTATGACACTGTTGTTCAAGTTGTAAGTACTTACTTTCATTTTATAAATATTGCAAATATTTCAAGTTAAAACAGTGCCATTTATATCCCCTTACGAAATATGTGTTTCAGGCATCAAAGGAGTTTGGTGATCCACGTCTCAGAATTCATATATTAACAGTTTTGAGAGGCATGCAGTCAAGGAAAAAAACTAGCCCTTCATCATATTCAGATACTACAGACAAAGGGGGTGAAACTTTCTTTTCAGATGACAACATATGTATCCCAGTTGAACTCTTTAGAATTTTAGCCGAGTGTGAGAAGCAGAAAAATCCTGGAGAGGCCCTTTTGATGAAAGCAAGGGACTTGTCCTGGTCTATTCTGGCCATGATTGCATCTTGCTTTCCTGATGTTTCTCCATTATCCTGCTTAACTGTTTGGCTGGAAATTACTGCTGCAAGGTTACTGTCAAATATTTCCAGATTACTCAGCTTCCTAGAATATATTTCATCTTTGTATCTGAGATTTTGTCCTAGTAAAGTTATACCCCATAATGTGTGCGTTTAAGTCCACAGATTCCCAAATCATCTATGCATACTTCCAAGGTTAAGATCTGATTGCAGCTATGTTCTGTACAGGGAAACATCGTCCATTAAGGTGAATGATATTGCGTCTCAGATTGCAGATCATGTTGGAGCAGCCGTGGAAGCCATTAATTCTCTGCCAGCAGGTGATAGAGCCCTTACATTTCATTACAACCGGTGCAATCCAAAACGCAGGCGGCTTGTGGAGGCCAAATCAGTTGATCCGGTGGCTGCCCCAACATCAGATCTTTCAAGTACTTCTATGAGTGCAACAATATTTGTTGCCCAAGGCATTATTGCTGAAGAGGAAAGAAAAGTGCAACTTGGTCAACATATCAAAGTTTCAGGTGATTTTGATGAAGGGCCTGTTTCTCTTTCCAAGATGGTTGCAGTGCTATGCGAACAACACTTGTTCCTGCCCTTGCTAAGGGCGTTTGAAATGTTCCTTCCATCATGTTCACTGCTACCTTTCATCCGTGCTCTTCAGGTTTGTGAGAAAGCTTAAAACCCAGCTTTTTCATTCATCTATTGGTTCTTTTGGTTGGATAGAACTACTCTCTCTTTATTATGATCTTGAATGTGTCAGATGCAATGTTGATCATCTTCCCAGCAGAAGCAGAGTCCCAAAATGTTTTGATATTTTTTCAACTTATCACCTCTTTTTGAAATATGCTACTCCATGAGCCCTGTAGCAAAGGAGTACTAGCTCAAATGAGGCACTTCTTTCATTGGAAGTGTAGAAAAGATATGATCCTAATCATTTTTCACCTACTGCTTTCCAGCAGCTACAGATAATTAAAGTCAGGTGCCTTACCCCTCGAAGGCACCTCTTTTTTGTTACATGTGCATCCTCTTCTTATTCTTCTTAGAGGCATAGGTTCTATTCCAGTCATTGCTATTTAGTGTGGATCATGCTCAAATGAAGCACTTTTTTTTTTTTTTTTAAATAAGTAATTCAATCATATTAAAGCACTAAGGGGTGCAACCGAAATATACAAGGAGTATACAAGAGAAACACCCACTAGGGAAATGATGAGGAACACAAATCCAGAAATTCTACAAAGTTAGCAAAGCAAAAGCCATTGATAGAACCATCCGCCCATAGATAGTTTTGAGCAATATTTGTGTTCTCTCCAAATCCACCACATCACGCAGCCATCCTCCAAGGCTCTAAATTATGGTGAATACCAAACTAGCCACTCAAACTAGTGAATAACTCCACCACCTGATTGTACATTAACCACCCTACCCCGAAAAGATGGAGAACTAAAACCCACAATTCTCTTGCAACTCCACAATGGAGAAAAAGATAATCAATGGATTCTCCACTATTCTTGCACAAGCAACACCAGTTCATCACTATTACGTGCCTATTTCTTACATTATCCTAGATCAAAATTCTCCCTAAAGCTGCTGTCTAGACAAAGAAAGACACTCTTATAAGTGCCTTATTTTTCAATATGCTCTTCCAAGGGAAAGAAATACTAGTAAAGGGATTAAGCGCATGATAAAAAGATTTGATTTTGAAAGTTTGCCTTTTAGAGGGGATCCAACAGGTCTTATCCTCGCCGCCTCTATTTAACCTGATAAAGTATAAGAGATGGAAGAAAGAGGTGATCATCTCTATCTCCCAATCATGCATGGATCTGATGAAAGGTTATATTTCACAGATAGGTGTCATTCGCAACCAACAAATGGTTTGCCTCTAAGGCCTCCTTCAAATAGGCAATATCATACAATGTTGGGAAAGCTTCCTTCAGGGTCCGATCTCCACACCATACATCATGCCAAAACTGAATCTTAAGCTCATCTCCCACCTCATATCTCACAAATTTGGAAAAATCCCCCCATCCCCTCCTAATGTTTTGCCACACCCCCATCCCATAGGACCCATACACTGCATTGGAGCACCACCCTCCCCACACGCTCTCATATTTAGCTTCCTCCACCAATCTCCGTAAAGCCTCCCTCTCCATGCCATAACTCCAAATCCATATACCCAGGAGAGTTCAGTTAAACAGAATTAGGTTCTTATCCCCCAAACCTCCTGAGGACATTAGAGTACAAATCTTGGACCAACTAACTAAATGAAATTTAAACTCATCACCTACTCCGCCCCATAGGAAATCCCGTTGAATTTTCTCGATATGATTAGCAACACCAACTAGGATGGGGAAAGGGACAGAAAATAGGTAGACAAATTGGAGAGAGTGCTTTTAATGAGAGTAATCCTACAACCTTTTGACAGATAAAGCTGCTTCCAACCCACCAAACGACGTTCTATCTTTTCAATTATGTCATCCCAAATAGATTTTGCCTTAAACAGAGCTCCCAACGGCAGGCCCAGGTGCCTTACCCCTCCCAAGGCACCTCTGTTTGGTTGCACGTGCATCATCAACTTATCATACTTCTTAGAGGCAGGAGATAGGTTCTATTCCAGTCATCGCTTTTTAGTCTGGATTACTAAGATCAGTGTCCAATGGGAGACTAAATATCGACCTCCACATGCATTATTATAGGGGGAATTTACCTAAGAGTAATGCTAGAAGTCACTCTTATGTTACTCCAAGAATGATGGGGCTTCTGAAACCACCTTTAGCCTTGTGATTGATTATTATTAAATTTTGATCAAATGGTGATTTTGAAAGCCACCTTCAAGAGTGACTTCTAAAATTACACTTTACCTTAGAGTGCAATAAGTAGATAGATTTTAACTAAGTAAGCAAAAATATTAAATTGTAGTTGCTTTTTGCTAGTAACCCACAATGTATATTAGCATTTACTTAACTGTGAATTACTACTGAGGGAAGACTAGGAATGCTATGTTTTTTGGTATGAACAGGACCCCCCGCGGGGGGGAAGGGGGTGGGGGGCTTCAATTATCTATCATATGTTTTGTGGAATGCCCCACATTGACCAATCTTTTAATTTATCATTAAAGTGGTATTAGCATGTGTCAGGTGAGTCTTTTTGAACAAAATGTCTATATTGACTTGTTTAAACTATACATTTTTTGACAGTTTTTCGTTTGATATTCAATATGAGTTTAGCAGGATCATTTCATATAGGAATTGATCCTTTTTTCTCCCTAGGCATTTTCACAAATGCGCCTTTCTGAAGCTTCAGCACATTTGGGTTCTTTTTCTTCCCGAATTAAGGAAGAACCTGCATATCTACTGGCAAATATAGGAAGAGAAGGGCAGGTTGGGACTTCGTGGATTAGCTCCACCTCCATAAAAGCTGCCGATGCTGTGCTTTCAACTTGTCCATCTCCTTATGAGAAAAGATGCTTACTACAACTTCTTGCTTCTACTGACTTTGGTGACGGGGGATGTGCGGCAACATACTATCGACGACTTTATTGGAAAATTAATTTAGCAGAGCCTTCATTACGCAAAGATGATGGTCTACACCTTGGGACTGAGACTTTAGATGATGCTTCACTTTTAACAGCACTAGAAGAGAATGGGCATTGGGAGCAAGCACGCAACTGGGCCAAGCAGTTGGAGGCCAGTGGGGGATCTTGGAAATCTTCTGTTCATCATGTTACTGAAACCCAGGTACTATTTACAATTACATTCCTGCCTGCTTGGGTTGTAAAGCATGCTTTCCGCCTTGTTTAACTTTTTGGATTTTGTTTATCTTCCCTGATTTGGGGAAGGATCTCTTATTTAGGAGCTTAAAAGTTTTCAGTAATTTCCCATTCACATCTTAAGTACTATATGATACCTGTTATTCTACAAGAGTCCCCCTGCTATCTCAATTTGTCTTCATCTTGTTATTTTGTAGTATGATGTTTGTGGTGCTGTGATTTGTATTCTGAGGTACAGCAACCAAGTGACGTGTTACAACATGGACATAGGGTGTGGTATTTGGAAACTCCTGATAATTTAGACATTGGGGCACAAGAATGCATGTCTGTCTGTGTGCTTTTTATCTTAAGCAAATATGTTTGCATCTTTTTTTTTTCCGGTGTTGTTTGTATCTTTTGTTTGTGGGTGTGTGTTTGTTCAAAGAACAGTAATATTAAAGGAATTATGAAAATAAATTATTTCATATAAGGTTGTTGAGAAAATCTTAGCATTCTCACATTTGTGCACCTTTATATATAGTGGTCATATTTGATCATCTCCAGCTATATCTCTCTTCAATTTTAGGCTGAATCTATGGTAGCCGAATGGAAGGAGTTTCTTTGGGATGTCCCAGAAGAGAGAATTGCATTATGGGGCCACTGCCAGACGCTGTTCATTAGATATTCCTTCCCTGCTTTACAGGTAGCTTTGCTAGTGCCAGTCTTTGACCAAAGCTGTTTTTCTGGTGACTTGCATATTTGTTGACATGATCCTGCTGTCATATGGCTTGTAGGCTGGATTATTTTTCCTTAAACATGCAGAAGCTGTGGAGAAAGATCTCCCTGCGAGGGAGCTTCATGAATTATTGTTGCTTTCTCTACAATGGTTGAGCGGGATGATAACCATGTCCAATCCGTATGTTATTTATCCAGATTTACTTGCTGCTTCAAATCTTGATTTTACATAATCTTTTCTGACCTCTGATAAATTTTATCAGAGTCTATCCATTGCATCATCTGCGGGAAATTGAGACTAAAGTATGGCTCTTGGCTGTAGAATCAGAAGCTCAGGTGAAGAGTGAAGGAGAATTTAATTTAACCAGTTCCACTTGGGACTCTGTTAAAATTAGCTCCAGTATTATTGACCGGACTGCGAGTATGATAACTAAAATGGACAATCATATGAATACAATGAAGAATAGAACTCTAGAGAAAAATGATGCAAGGGAAAATAACCTGACACATCACAAGAACCAAGTATCGGATGCCAGCTTTCCAACCACAGCAGGGGGAAGTACAAAGACAAAACGGAGGGCCAAAGGCTATATGCCACTAAGAAGGCCATTAACAGACTCGCTGGATAAAAACATTGATCCTGACGATGGATTTGGTCCTCTTAAATTTGGCAATGATTTGCCGTTGCAAGAAGAGAACATTAAAATGGAAATGTCCTTTTCGAGGTGGGAGGAAAGGGTTGGACCTGCAGAGCTGGAGAAAGCAGTTCTTTCTTTATTGGAGTTTGGACAAATAACAGCTGCCAAGCAACTCCAACATAAGCTGTCTCCGGCACAAGTACCTTCTGAATTTGTACTTGTGGATGCTGCTTTAAAGCTTGCTGCTATGTCAACTCCTAGTAGTGAAGCATCCATATCAATGCTTGATGAGGAAGTGCGTTCTGTTATTAAGTCATATAATATTCCTACTGACCAGCATAAGGTCAACACGCTGCAGGTTATTGTCCAAATTTCTGTGTTTGTGTCTGTTTCCTGTTTTCATTGTGTCATTTCCTTCTTTGAGATTTTGTTGTGCATACTTTGTGTATGCTAGGTTGCCTTGGTGATGGGCTACATGTTGTTTGTTCCCCCTTTTCCCCTAATGGTCATCTATTGTGTTCGTTTCTCAATGTCTGCAAGATCATCATATTAATCCAGTATTAAATATGCAAATATAGGTTTTGGAGAGTTTGGCAACCATTTTAACTGAAGGTAGTGGACATGGACTGTGTAAGAGAATAATAGCAGTTCTGAAAGCTGCGAATGTCTTGGGGCTTTTATTTTCAGAGGCATTTGATAAGCAACCAATTGAATTACTACAGCTTCTTTCTCTTAAAGCACAAGAGTCATTTGAGGAGGCAAATCTCCTAGTGCAAACTCATTCTATGCCAGCCACGAGTATTGCCCAGATTCTCGCAGAATCATTTCTGAAGGTTTGGACACTTTTCTCTGTGAATTTCATTTACATTGGCATGTTGCTGCTCAAAGAAATATTCTAGGTTCTTGGTATTGCTCTAGTGGTGGGTAAAAGTCATAAATTTAGGTGGACAAATGAGTGAGAACATGCCTACTAGGCCTTTATTTATTTTTTTATTTTTTTTATATATAGGTAATCAAGAAATTTTATAGAAAACATAGGCGCCCCTAAGCTTACAGGAAGTATATAAAAGGGACGCCAAAAAAAAAACAAAGAAAAGCAAGAAAACCCCAAACACCAAACATCCCAACAGAAACCAGCCCACAAACCCTAAACAAGATTACATCACAGCAATGCCTTTATTTTAGATGGGATGTTATGGTCAATCCCTCAATTTTCTGGGTATGCTCTATGTTGGCTACTCTGGCTGGGCGAGAAATTGGTTGGTATATTCCAAGGTCCATTTTTTAACTTTATTTAAACAATATCTGTCCAAGCTTTATTTTCCCCAGGTGAATGTGGTCACAAAATAATTTCTCTAAGTTTTTTGAGGCTGGAGGAGAGGAGCTGTTAGTTGACATTTAGAATTGCTGATATTGCATTATCTATACATTCTCCAGGGCCTATTGGCTGCACATCGTGGGGGATATATGGATGCTCAAAAGGAGGAAGGGCCTGCCCCCTTGCTGTGGAGATTTTCAGACTTCCTGAAGTGGGCAGAGCTCTGTCCTTCCGAACCAGAAATTGGCCATGCATTGATGCGTTTGGTGATTACTGGACAAGAGATACCGCATGCTTGCGAGGTATTATTATTATAATGACACATTGATATTATTATCCTTTGTGCCAAATATGATTAAAGTCTATGTACATTAATAACAAACTAAATTAGATAGGTTTGTGGAAATATTATGACAAGAATGATGATAAGTATTATATGTTGTTATCATCATCATTATCACTGTTATTGCTGTTTCTGTTATTATCATCATCACCATGAATATTAACTTCATATTCTTGAAAACAATTCATTTAGCGTGTCCTATGTAGTAATCAGTCTTTGTTAAGCATTTTTGGTTTATTGATTCTGCACCAGGCATCATTATTATCATCATAACTTTGACTGTTCATGATGTATTTCTGTAAGCTCACTAGTGTTATAACCAGCAACGTAATAACTCTAGGTAAAATGGCATCTTATCCACTTGCAACAACAGAGTGGAGGATGAAGTTGTGGGTTTAAGACCCAACGGGTGTGTAACTCACCTATACAAGTGTTATAACCAGCAAGATTGAACACTAAGTTAAAAAGGATTAAAAAGGAGGAAAAAAAATACGGAAAAACTTTATTATTTATATTTCCTCTTTTGCCCTTTGGGGAACCGTGTTTTCAGGTTGAGCTTCTTATCCTGTCTCACCACTTCTACAAGTTGTCAGCTTGCCTTGATGGAGTTGATGTTCTTGTAGCCCTTGCTGCAACCAGGGTTGAAGCTTATGTCTCCGAGGGTGATTTTTCGTGTTTGGCTCGCCTGATAACTGGAGTTGGAAACTTCCATGCCCTCAATTTCATTCTTGGAATTCTTATAGAAAATGGTCAACTGGATCTTCTTCTTCAGAAATATTCAGCTGCTGCAGATACAAACACGGGCACAGCTGAGGCTGTCAGGGGATTTCGAATGGCTGTTTTGACATCATTGAAGCAGTTTAACCCCAATGACCTTGATGCGCTTGCGATGGTATGCATATGCATTCATGATTTCACTACACACCCTATGAATGATTTTGTTTGTCAAAGCTTGTAAAGAAGTTGTACACTTAATTATCTTGTTTATTGAGATACGGGAGCAGCTTTTGGTAAGTACTACTCGGATTTGGCACAGACATGCATCTATCCTGGTTATCAAGTAAGATTACCAGCCAGATGGATGGATGGATGGATGGATAGAGGGAGGGAGGGTCTATAATTACAACCAACCTCAACATAGTCCTTACAGGATCAATTTTTCTGATTTGGTCCTAATATGTTTTAGTGCTGCAGTTCTATCAATCTATCATGGTGTTTACATGTTTAAGCAAAAGTTGATTACGTGACTTTTTTTGTGTCAAAGTGGATGGTCAGAACTTGATGTGACATGATGGTTAGACTGAATATGAAAAATGGGTTTCCCATGTGCATGTTTTCGGAGGGGACTTGGCACACATGCATGTTATGTGCTGCACATCCCCATTAACCACCATGCCATGTTAGTTTCTGAGAGTCAACTTTGACACATTTCAGGACACATGTTCAACTTCCATTCAAATACACTAAATCTTGTGATGGATGGGATTTCATTGAACCAAAATAAATTGAAACAATTAGTACATTTAGGACCAAAGTGAAATTGATTGCAGTGGTAGGGACTAAGATAGTTGGTAGGCGTACATTTTCGAGGTTGATTTTCTTCTCGAAAATGTTAAACCAAAGTTGAACATGTGGTATATTTCTAACCTCTAGGACAGCTTGAATAATGGGTTAATAAAAAAGGAAACTTAATGGTGTCTGTTTGTCAAATTTCATAAAGCAAAGTTCTCCAGTAATATGTCATCATTTCCTTTATTCCTTTTCACAGGTCTACAATCATTTTGATATGAAGCATGAAACAGCTGCTCTTTTAGAGTCAAGGGCACAGCAGTCTTCTGGGCAGTGGCTCCACCGTTATGACAGGGATCAGAATGAGGATCTGTTAGATTCCATGCGCTATTACATTGAAGCTGCTGAAGTTCATTCTTCGATTGACGCTGGCAACAAAACACGCAAAGCTTGTGCTCAGGCTTCCCTTGTGTCCCTCCAAATTCGAATGCCAGATCTCCAGTGGCTTGATCTAAATGAAACCAATGCCAGACGAGCCCTAGTCGAGCAGTCCCGTTTTCAAGAGGCCCTAATTGTCGCTGAAGCATATGGTCTTAACCAGCCAAGCGAGTGGGCTTTGGTTCTCTGGAATCAAATGCTCAAACCAGAACTATTGGAAGAGTTCATAGCCGAATTTGTGGCTGTGCTTCCTCTACAGTCCTCGATGCTTGGTGATCTTGCAAGATTTTATCGGGCAGAGGTTGCAGCCAGAGGAGACCAGTCCCAATTCTCAGTTTGGCTAACTGGAGGAGGATTGCCTGCCGAATGGGCTAAATATTTGTGGAGATCCTTTAGATGCTTGTTGAAGAGAACTAGGGATTTGAGGTTGCGGTTGCAGTTGGCCACTGTGGCAACTGGATTTGGCGATGTGATTGATGCATGCATGAAGGCATTGGACAAGGTCCCCGACAATGCGGGGCCGCTTGTTCTGAGGAAAGGCCATGGCGGGGCTTACCTCCCACTAATGTGAATCAAATGTCAATGGCAACAAGTTTGATTACAATTTTCATCTTGTGATGGTGATAACAAAATGGCGGCAACTTTAATGTCCCTCGCTATCTCTTTTGGTGAACTAGGGGCAGGATTCTTAATTTGAGGAATGGTGGTATGGAAAAGACAATCCAAAAAGAAAAAGAAAAAGAAAAAAGGAAATTGAAGAAGGTTATATGAAGATTGGGGATAGTTATAGAGATTAGTTTTAAATTCTTTTTCAGGTTCATTGGACCAGTCAGAAGCAGAGAGCAGTGAAGAAAATATGTAGGTTAGATCAGTTAGTCAATGCTAGCAAAGTCTTTGTAAAATCATATATTGTTTTTGGCCCTGTTCTTTTCTTTCTTTTTCTTTTTTTCTTTCATTTTTTGATTGGTAATTTGAGGCCAGTTGTATATCCTGAATGATTATCGACAAACAAGTGCTTCAATTTTGTGAGAAATGTATAATTTGTTCATATTCTTTTTCAATGTAAAGCTCTCGTGCTCTTTCTTTTCTTCTTTGGGAATTTTTTTTTTTTTTTTTTAAGATCTTCTTTGGGATTTGTTTTCTTCATTTTATGAGAAAAAATCAAATTTAGTCTCTAGGTTTTACACGATTTCAATTTAATCCCTTAGGTTCTTAAATTTGAACAATTAGATCTTATAGCTTTAAATAAGACTTTCCATCAATCTACCACTCGATTAATTAACGATGTCATGTCATGCACCATCAGTATGTTCCATGTTTCATGTTTCTAAATTTGCTCTGTTGGTAAAATGATTCTACATTCCCCTTCCCCTTATTTTGACTTCTCCCAAATGGAATAAGCATCTTTTTAAAATTACTTTCTTCTTCTTTTTTTTCTCACAAAAGTCAACATTTTTTTATCACATCAATAGCTTCTTTTTTCTTTTTTTTTTGTTTTTTTTTTTTTCTAATTACATCAATAGCTTCTTTCTTTTTCTTTTTTTTTTAATCTAATTACATCAATAGCTTCTTATTACTGCTCAAACAAAACATTTACAACAAAAATAAAATTACAACTTATTTCATTAAAAAGTTGAAATTGCACTCCAATATTTATTTAATTATAAAAAAATTAAATAAAATAGCTCTATTAACTTATTATAATTCATTTTGATCCCTCCATGAAATATCCTTGGTGAAATAAAAATCAAATTTAATTTAGTTTTTCTTATTAGATGCTAACATGAACACTTACGTGCCAAATGAGAGATGTGACAAACCGTTAACTATGATAGACTGATAGTAAAGTAACATAGTGACATTCCCCTTTCCCTTTCCCTACTTTGAATTAAAATAAAAAATTAAAAAATGGTGACAAAGTAACCTATTTGAATTCTAGACAAAAACTAAAGACCTTATTTTTAAAATTAAAAGCTCAAAAACTAAATCAAAATCAAATAAAAACTTAAGCATTCAATATGATTTCTTTTTTTCAAAAAGAATAATAATAATTAATTAATTAATGAACGCTCATAGTAGCTCATAGATGGTGCTTCTCATAACATTCTCAGATTTTCTTTTAGGCTAAATATGTAGTAGAACTGTTAGGGCAAGCCATAGCCCACAAAGTGATAAATTTCAGAATAGGCCGGGAAGGTGCAATAGGCCATACTCATCCCATGCTTTAATGCTCATATAGTTCTTTATAAGAAACTAATGGATCTTTGGATTATTCCATAACTAATTCAACATTTTTCATAAGCTTAAACTTTTAAGAGAAATATAAAATCTTAATGGTATCAAAACATTAGTATTAAGTTTAAATTCTAACTATATTCTATCTCCCATTATAAAGTGGAGAAAAAAAAAAAAAAAAAAAGCACATATGATGGCTTACTCATCAAGTGAGAATTTTAGAATGATGATTAAAGTGACGAAATTCACCGTTTCTATAAGTTTAAGCTTATGCTTAACAATGATGACAAGTATAACTAAATATGATTATCATGCTTTCAACATCTCACATTCTAAAGAATGTAAAATAAACAAAATTGAAGACAATCCAAGTTAAATCTAGGGACAGAGGGCTACAAAGTATAAAAAAATTAATTAAAAAAATTAATCATCTTTTGTATTCGGCTGTTGAGGAAGTGTAGGACGCCTCTGAGCAAGGGACCGCTTCGTGCTCTCAAGGACACCAAAAAAGATTGAACCGCCTATCCCTATCCACAGTACTCTGGGCCCAATGCCCTGCAATATAAGCAGCGGAAATTTTCTAGCTTCAATGTGCCATAGTTTTCGTATTTAGATCTTCTCCAGTTCATTTCTCTTTAGTTTAAATGAACTGGAAAGGAGCCGGTTCTAACAAAAAGGGCAGAATTGTCCAACAAAAAATAAAATTACAATTCTAACCCTCCTTTTGTTGGAACCGGCTCCTCTCATCCAAATCCTGGTTTATCAAGTTAGGTTATCACATACTCAAAGCAATAGCCTTTATAACCATGAATTCGTACGATTGGAAAAGATTGTGGGAAATTCATACCTTCAATAGAGCAGGAGGTCCCTCTTCCCTAACGATAGTTTGAACACAATCAAGGATTCCTTTGTACTGATTTGCAGATCCCTTAGAAAGAACAAAAGAAACCATATAATAGCTTCACATCTTCCTTTTTTTTTTTTTTTTTTTTATAAGTAATAATATAATAGCTTCATATCTAATATTAAATATACATGCAAATAACCGAATGCATGCAATACGTCAAACATATATATGCATTGAATGTATGCGCATATATAAATATAACAGAGTTTTCCTCCAAGCTGTGTTAGAATAATTTTCTTCAACCTAATCTACAAAAGTAACATGCGTCCGAACATGTCAAAAACATATTTTTTTTAATAACAGGGACAAAGTTGGAATAAATTCTATTAAAAACTCATGTGCACCTTACATATTATTAAAAAAATGGACACATGTCACTTTTATAGACTAAGTTGAAGAAAATTTCTTCAACCCAGTTTGGAAGAAAACTTTGTCCATATAAAAATATATATATAAAGTTTTTTTTTTTAAAAAAAAAAAACATATAAGAAGAATGAGAGGAAGCAGATTGGTCATACCTGAACCATCAACCTTGTCTTAATCACATCAAGGGGAGTAGTTATAGCCCCAGTTAGTGCACCTGCCAAAAAATTGATTTTCAATGTGAGGGAAGCACAACACAAACCAGCAGGGCAACAGATATCCATGTGTGAAAAAGCATGAAATGAAAGGGGTGAATTTGAATCAGGGAAAAAATTTCAGAACAATGATCTTTCACAAAATAAATAAATTATTTTATCTTGAACACGACCTACATTTCATGTTGGATCAGGATCATTCTCAATCCTTCCTCTTGCCTTCATATTAATCCTGATGAATCTCACACTTTTATGCAGTTTGCTGCCATCATCACTATGCACATGGTCTGAATTAGGCCATTTAGATCAACCTCCCTTGAATCCATCAATTTGGCAACCACGACCAAAAATATCCATAGAGAGCACATGGAAGCTTGGAACTCATACCAAAGCTTGCCTAAAGCTAAAGCTCTAGACCCCACGACATGCCAATACACTCAAAATAAACTTTGATGTGGCAGTCCAGAATTCATTTTCAATGATCGCTGCCATTTGTCGAGATTTGCTAGGCAATACCCTATATGCTTGGACAGCAAAAACTATGGGTAAAAAGACAGTTACAGTTAGTGGTTACTGATTAAAACCGCTAACCGTAACCGCCTAGGTGGTTAGTAAAATCCACTAACTGCCGGTTAGCAGTTAATAACCTTAATAAACCTTAACCGCTTTTTTTTAAAAAAAAAATTATAAAAACAAAAACAACCCAAAACAATGTCGTTTCTATGGTAATACGATAATATCCTACTACATACAACATCATTTCTAGATTTTTATACAATTTTATATATATTTAAACACAAAAACGATGTCGTTTCATGTATATATATAGCAAAAACCACCAGCCTTCTCACCCCTAGCAAAAACCACTCTTGATGACCCAACAATAGGGGAAGCTACCCTTATGGCTGTCAAAGAATCTCTAGACTTGGTTCTTCTTTTTTTTTTTGATAAATAAGTATTTCATAAAAAACGCAGAGGGGCACAACCCTAGTACATAGGAAGTATACAAAGACCACCCCTTTAAAGATAAAAAGAACACAAATCCACAAATTGATGCATAGTAGAAACATAATCTCTAGACTTAGTTCTTGATAAGATCATTGGGGAGGGCAACTCCTTGGTGGTCATTCATGCAATCCTCAACCACAATCAAGCTTGTGATCAGAAGATAGATCCAATCATTAGAGACATCCACCACATCTAGGGCAAATTTCCTTCCTGGACTGCACGCGAAATTCACCGTAGCAGAAATGTCTTCGCACATAATTTAGAAAGGACCGTTTCCAACATCATCACTAGAAGATTCCCATTAATCCTCCCTGGATCCTAACTCCGATTAGTGACCTGAAACCCCCATAATATCCTCCCTCTTCTCCCCTTTAGTTGTAGTTGCCCCAATGCCAACACATTTTTGCAGACTGAAAAATGGGGAAGTACTAGCTACTTGAATCTGTTTTGTGTTTCTTCATTTTGACTAAGTTGATCCCACCAGAGTGGCCACTTAGCGACTCTTTTTTTTTTTTTTTAAAGTAAAGAGTCAACTTTACATTTCTTTGGGCTATCTCGCACATAAAATATGTCCTCAAATGTTGACCCCACCAGAAAATACCTCACCTTTATATCACATCAAAACACTTTTTCAAACCAAAAACAAAAAACACTTATCCGACTCTCTTTTTTTTTTTGAAGTAAAGAGTCAACTTTACATTTGTTTGAGCTATCTCCCACATAAAATATGTCCTCAAATGTTGACCCCACCAGAAAATACCTCACATTTATATCACATCAAAACACTTTTTCAAACCAAAAACAGAAAACACTTATCCGAATACACTAACAAACAAACCCTAGGTTATTTTCTTATTTCGTCATTGCCACATGATACTAATCTAGTCTTACTAGACATACATGACTTAGGAGCATTTCAGTCTCACACAAAAAGTAGACTTTTATTATCTTCTACACAGCATTCAAGAGAAAGAACAGGTCCCCATTAACAATTCCTTACAAATATAGGATATTGAGTACCACAATTCCTTACAAAATAAGACGCCTACCCACTGTTAATGTTGAAATTTTGAAACAAAGTCTTTTCAAGAAAACCCAAATCTACCATATCATGTTCAATTGATGGCAACAATTTTCTTACACAACCAAATTGTGAAAGACGGCTTTTTGCCTTCGTGTGAAAAAACAAAACCCAAGGGAACATTTGATTTCATCGGATATCTAACCACGCACTCCTTGAAACTTTCATGGTAGACATTGCATTACTCAATTCATGGAGGATACAAATCCTATGCTCCTAATTTCATGGATCTTGAAATACCTATGTCATCAAAAAGATGCCATTTCTTGAAAGCACCAACACCAGACTGCAGTAGTAAATTTTTGCACTCTCTAGTGCATGCATGTTGATCAAACATTTCAACCACGGCTGTCTTTTCTATCTCATCAAGTGTTTATGATACTATGCAATAGAACTAACCCCGAGTAGAAGGTATGTTCTTCGGACTTCTCTAGTACTAAATCAAGAATTATGTTCAGTCATTTAAGTGTCATGCAGATCAGAAACATATATCAGCAGGTTGGAATATCAATGTGCTTTTTTTCTGACAAGGTATCCAGGGCCTTTGGAGTACCCAAAAACTGTTGGGGCCGCATTTTTCTTTGGGGGTGTTGTTGGGGTATGAGATAGTAGAATTTGTTTGACCAAATCTAAAACTAAGTCTCATCTGAAAGACCAAATTTCATGAGATACACTAACAGTGAATGGAATTTCCCATCTCAGAATAGGTAGAAATGAAAAGCTTCAATATAACTGCCTAATGCTAGTAAAATGTAAAGTTGTTAATCTCCAAAGCATCATGACAATGATTAATTTTAAATGAAAGCATCACGAAATCATGGTATGAATGTCTTCTTACCAGCAAAAGCACCAATGATGGCATTTTCAGGATCGTTTAGATCTCTCCGTGCCTGGCAAAAATGAGAACAGGTCAAAATTATCAACCATGCTACAAAAATAAATAAATAGAAGCAAAACAGCATGTACACCAGTAGGGCTTACTATGCCATCACATTCACTGCTCTTTTGTTAGTCAATAATTGATCATATCTATTCACTTAATCACATATTCCTTCAATAATCAAACTCATTCTGCAGGTGTAGGTTCTAGCTCCAGTTGGGCTGATGGCAACCTGAATGCCTTGCCGGTGGGTTCAGAATTTGCTTGTGTTCAACCGAGCTCTTCTAGGGAAGTGGTTTCGACGATTTGTTCACTAGAGAGAGACCTTATGCAGGATGGTAGTAGATTCTAAATATGGCAATGCATGGTGTAGGTGGTGTTCAAATGAGATCCATGGGTCGTATGGGGTAAGGCTTTGAAAAAATATCATAAGGGGTTGGGGAGAGCTTTCTAGCCATACTCGATTTGAAGTAGGTGTTGACTCCAAAATTCAATTCTGGCATGATGTATGGTGTGGGGATCAAGCCCTTGAGATAGCTTTTCCAAACTAGTTTAGCATTGCTCGTTTTAAGGAAGAAGCAATGGCAGACCATTTGAAGCTTTCTAGTGCCTCTCATCATTGAAATACTAACTTTCTCAAAGCAACTTGCAATTAGGAAGTGGATCTCTTTACCACGTTCTTCACTTTGTTGTTTCCATTAGAGTGAGACAGGGTAGTAAAGACAAACTTTGTTGGGTTCCTTCCAGAAGAGGATTGTTTGATGTTTGAAGGAACTCTCAATGATACTACAATGTTCTTGTTCCCAATGATAGTACTCATTCCCTTGAAGGAGTATTTGGCATAATAAGGTTCCCTTGAAAGTGGCTTTCTTCACTAATCGACAGTTAGAAAAGATCTTTACCATGGGCAATCTAAGGAAGCAACATGTCATTGTTGTTGAGTGGTGTTGCATGTGTAAAAAGAATGGAGAGTCGATGTAAATCATCTTCTACTTCACCATGAGATTGCTGGTGCCCCATGAAGCTTCAGCAGTCTAGGGCTGGCTTGGGTTACGCCTAGTCCGGTGGTAGATCTCTTTGCTTGTTAGAGAGCGCTAGCTGGTAAGTTTCAGATTGATGTTGTTTGGAAGATGATACCACCCTGCCTTATGTGGTGTCTTTGGAGGAAGAGAAACAATCGGAGCTTTGAAGACCATGAGAGGACATTATTGGATTTAAAGGCTTTATTCCTTGAGAGTCTCTTTCATTGGGTTGCTGCCTTAGATTTTAATATTTCGAGCTACCATGTTCTTTTAGATATTTTTTCTACTTCTAGTTAGGTGTCTCTCTTGTATATTTCTTGCGTACTTGGGTTGCGATATAAAAAATAAAAAAAATAATAAAATAATAAAAAATAAAAACAACTTAAGATAAAATACATTCATACACTTGTAGCTATGCTTAGGATAAAGAAAGAGAAAGACTAAGGAGCTGAAAACTTTAAACAATTTAGAGAGAGAAAGAGAGAGTATATGTCTAGTAATTCTCACCTCAAAGTATAAAATCAAATAAACCTAAACAAATAGGATTCTGGCCTCGGCATTGAATAACACATGCAAACACATAATATTAAAGCAAAATAAGCTTAGTACTTATATGTCTGTGTATGTGTCTCTCTCTTCTCTCTCTTCTCTCTCTTCCAACCTCGCCTGAGAATAGGCACGTAGGTGGCGCGTGGTTACTGGTTGGGGGTCTAGTTTTTTGCTGGTGATCTAGGGAGCGGTATGGCTACTTCGAGAAAGTGGATTGTGGAGTCCAAAACTTTCGAATTTCTGATTAAGAGTGGGGTTTCAGGGGTGAGAATATTCGAAAGAGGCAATAGGAAACAAAAAACCATCTTCTTGCACGAGGATGAGGTGGTGTGGTTGGCACGAATTATTGAGGACCTGGTGGCAGTGGATTCTTCAGAGGTTTTTTGGGACCAATCTAGAGCGAGGTATCCACGGATAATTGCACAGAAATGTGCTAACAGACATGGGAGGTTCCTGACAATTGAAGAATTTGATGGGAGGCATAGGAGTGGCTCGGTCTTTATACCAGAAGGTCGTCATGGTCAAGGATGGAAACGTCTCATTACGGAGGTGCACTTCGCCAAGCTTTCCTTGTGTGAGTCTAGGGAGGTTAGGGAAGTCATTATGAAAAATGAGGTAGGGGGGAGAAGGAGGAGCTACGCGGAAGTTATGGGGTCATCGCTGCAGAGGACAGAGGACTGCTTCGATACTTTCACTGAGCCAATTGCCAGGGTCCCAAGGTGGTTGAAGGAGGTTTCTATAGGGAAGAATAAGCAAGACCAGCTTTCGGATACACAGGAGGAGGGTCTGCATGAGTC
>NC_081551.1:5741219-5755187 GCF_901000735.1 Corylus avellana | reverse complement strand
CTTTCTATCAGGCCTGGGCCTTCAAGTGCAAATTCTATCGACTTGTCTATCAATGGTGATGCTGTTCCTGAATGATCAGCAGAGTTGGACAGAATGCTAGCACTTGGAGATGAACCATTCGTTGAGGGTAATTTTTTGGGTTTGGGTGGCTGTGAGACAGATAAGGACTCATCACGGCTGGATAGTTACGACAATGAGGTGGGTCAGTTGAATAAGGAAAAAGTAACAGGAGTAAAGGCCAGGGTGGGTGAAGCTAGCTGTATGGGTGGTAAAAGGTCCTTCTAATCAGGATGGGTTTGATGTGTGTGGTGCAGATAAGGTTGGTGTGGCAGGTTTGGAATTGGCACTATACACCAGGGATGAGCCCCTTGTGTGTGAGCTTATGAGTTGTTGCTCTCCTATGGTTTCTAGCTAGGTTTTGCTGAAGCTGAAGGACATTCAACATATTGTTGGGCTTTCTTGTGAAGGGTTTGAAGTGCAATTTATGGCATCGCTCACAATAATTGAAGCGAGTCAAAACTAGGAGGGGGTGGAATTCCAATTCCAAATCAGCCTCAAAAGTATTAGAGAGTTGAAAAGATTATCTTGCTCAATCTCTACGGGTGGATGTTCAAGCTTGTAGTAAAGCTAAGGGGAGGGGTACCTTGATTTAGTCAGGAAGCCTAAAATATTATCATGGAACATAAGAAGATTAAACGATGGGGAGAAGCGCCTTAGAATAGAAAATTTACTCAGAGAAGGGAAGGTAGATGTTATGTCTTCAGAGTCCAAAATGGAGATCATGTCCTATAATATTGTGTGTAGTTTATTGGCGATGCAAGCATGTAGAAAAAGCTTGGAATGAGGAGGATAATGGTTAGAGAGACCTTCTGAGGATATGAGGTGGTGAAAGCCTTTAATGGTGACAAGGCCCCAGGTCCTAATGGTTTTCTATGGGTTTTTTTTTAAGCTTGCTGGGATGTGCTTAAAGCTACCATCATGAATGGCTTCCATGATTTTCACGCTAGAGGTACTTTGAAAAAAGGGGCCGTTGACATTAAGGAGTTTGGACCTATTAGCTTAGTGGGTGGAGTGTACAAAATTGTTGCCAAAGTTCTAGCTAAAAGGTTGAAAATGGTAGTGGAGAAAATCATTTCTAAGCCTCAGAACCCTTTCGTCAAGGGTAGGCAAGTCCTAGACTGAGTTCTCATTGTCAATGAGTGCATTGATAGTAGGCTTAGATCTGAGGTTCCAAGTTTGCTGTGCAAGCTGGATATTGAAAAGGTTTTCACCATGTCAATTGGGACTTCCTTTTGTATATGTTTTGAAGAGATGCAGTTTTGGGGAAAGATGGCATAAATGGGTGGCATACTGTATCTCTCATAATTTTACCCCCCGTCTAAAAATTCTAGTAAGAAACAGGGTTCTAGACAACACATTAGGTTAGCCTCCAGAATTCCCCGTCTTTTTAATATCTAGATTTTTGGTGCTTGGGATTATAGTCATTCTGTTTTTCTCATTTCTTTTACTTTCTCGCTTCTCTCTCTTTAATAAAACTTCTTATTACTTAAAAAAAAAATTTATTGATGAAGATGATAATATTAAGGTATTTTTTTTACCTTAATTGTTTGTTTATCTACTTTTGTTATTTATATGTTGTAATCAAATCATTTTTGGCACATGCAGGATTCTGCACGTGCATGCTATGGGCCAAAGCACGTCGAGGTTGCCCATGAACGATTGGCTATACAAACACTTCTTCTCACAGATGGCCTCTTCAGGTTGGCATCATTATAGTGGTTCTAACATTTTAGACTTCAGTGCATGCTATGGTTGGGAAATTCTTCTCTACCATAGAAGTATGGTTGACCCGAGGTCTAGTTCCACCTCCTCGGCCTCTTGTAGATTGACCATGAAATGTCGATCAAGTCTCCCAACATCTTGAGACTCATGCATAGAGAGTTAGATTCTCACTATGGGAGGTCACCTGGCTCTCTATTCCCTTTTTGTTAGTTTCCGAGGTCTGATTCATTTTTGACATCTTGAGTTCAGACATCCATCCAAATAGCTCGAAGTAGACGTGAAAAATATATAATATATTGATATCTCTTTCTCTCTTACCTCACTGAACGACCAGTGGTTTTGAGGTTGTGCTGCTGTTGTAAAGCTATTGTACTAAACAACATGTTGTTTTGGCCTACCCCCAACGATGTGAAGTGTACATCCCAGACAAAAACGAATACCTGTATAATAACACCGCCATGATCAGTTGCTGGAAAACTCACTGGTCACCTGAAAACACCAGACGTGCACTGCAAACACCCAGAACACACCACCAAATCCTTCAGCTTCCAGAAAACACGAAAACACATGAAATCCTTTTTTTTTTCTTTGTAATTTTTAAGGAATTGTTCTAGAATACCTTTTATTTCGCTAACTCTATTGAAAGCAGGGCATGTTGCAGTTAATGGTTCTGAAATGTGTATGCTAAAATGTTGCAATTGCAGCTTCTAGGTTGATGCAGACCCCTCTCTCTCTCTCTCCTATTTGGTCACACATTACTTATCATCTTCTTCATTGTTACCTAACTCCCATCCTGCTTTCTTTTCCATCATGTTTTTTGTCCCTTCGCGTGGGGTTAGACAAGGGAGCATGAGCGGGTGTCGATCTCCCATCTTCTTTTTGCTGATGATACTTTGGTGTTTTGTGGGGCAGAACCGGAACATGTTAGATTTATTAAAGCTCTCAGCATAGGCTTTGAGGCGGTTTCCGGGCTAAAGATTAATCGGGCCAAGTCTGTTTTGGTCCCAGTCGGAGATTCAGTGGAGACGGATGAGCTGGCCGGCGTCTTGGGTTGTGGCACTAGCTCGCTTCCCTTGAAGTATTTGGGTCTTCCGCTAGGGGCTTCCTTCAAGCAGTTGGCTGTTTGGGATGATATGGTGGAGAAAATTGCTAGAAGGTTGGCCTCGTGGAAGCGTTCTTATTTGTCCAAGGGGGCGAGGCTCACTCTCATCAAGAGCACCTTATCCAACTTGCCCACTTATCTTCTGTCCCTGTTTCCCATTCCTATCTCCGTGGCGAATCGTATTGAGAAGATTCAACGGGATTTTTTATGGGGCGGTTTCAAGGATGAACCCAAATTCCATTTGGTCAGTTGGCACGAGGTTTGTTCTCCGATTTCTGAGGGAGGTCTAGGGATTCGGAGCTTGCGCCTTTTCAACCAAGCCCTCTTGGGGAAATGGTTATGGAGATTTGCAAATGAAGAAGAAGCTTGGTGGAGAAGTATCTTGGTGGCTAAGTATGGGGTGGTTTGGGGTGGTTGGCGTTCAAATGTTCCTCGTGGAACGCATGGGGTGGGGTTATGGAAATACATTTGTGGGGTTTGGAGGTCGTTTCGGTGCCACTTCAGATTAGATCCCGGTTTGGGGGGGAAGGTCAAATTTTGGGAGGATTGTTGGTGTGGCGAGACGCCCCTCAAAGATGCTTTTCCGGGCCTTTTTAATATAGCCTGCAACAAGGATGCCTCCATTGCGGATATCCGGG
Organism: Corylus avellana; assembly: GCF_901000735.1. NCBI lineage: Eukaryota > Viridiplantae > Streptophyta > Magnoliopsida > Fagales > Betulaceae > Corylus > Corylus avellana. The sequence continues at coordinate 5,751,665 of NC_081551.1, read as the reverse complement.
AGTGTGTAAATGGGATGGTGCACTGGAACGTTACTTTTACCCGTAGTATCCATGATTGGGAGGAGATGGCCTTAGCCTCTTTCTTCTCGCTCTTGTACTCGTCTCCGATCCGGGGGGAAAGGGTTGACCGTATGTGGTGGATTCCTTCAAGGAAAGGGAAGTTTGAGGTCCGCACTTTCTACAGAAGGCTTGCCCTTAAGGAGCCTAACCAGTTCCCTTGGAGAAGGATTTGGCGTACTAAGGCTCCTTTGCGAGTGGCGTTTTTTGCTTGGTCGGCCGCTCTCGGGAAATCTCTCACACTGGATAATGTTCGGAAGAGAGGTATTGTTGTGATTAATCGTTGTTGCATGTGTGAGGCGGATGGGGAGTCTGTGGATCATCTCTTCCTTCATTGTGGGGTCGCGCGCAAGTTGTGGGAGGTCATCTTCTCTCGCTTTAACTTGAGTTGGGTTATGCCTAGAAGCGTCATGGAGATGTTTGCCAGTTGGTGGGCGGGAGGTAGAACTAGTAGTGCGGTGGTTTGGAAGATGGCTCCCTTGTGTCTTCTATGGTGTCTTTGGAAGGAAAGGAATGCAAGATGCTTCGAGGATTTGTCGAGGAACCTAGAGGATCTTATTCACTTCTTTTTGTACACTTTATTCACATGGACAGCAGGATGGCTTGCTCCTTTAGTGATTGATTTTTCTGATTTTCTCTTTTTGTTCTCTTCTTCTTTCTCCCCTACTTAGTCGCTCTCTTGTATACTTCCTGTGTACTAGGGTTGCGCCCCTCTGCGCTCTTAATGCATTATTACTTATCAAAAAAAAGAGTTATATGGTACTATCAAGTTGCAAGCAAAAGCTCAAAATTCAGTTACAGGTCTGTCAAATGTTAAGCTTAGTATCAAACTTTTGTGTCAGAAACAAGATGTAGATTTTGGTAGTACATAATTCTATAAACAATGTTGAAGAATATAGAAAATACTTTAGCTTTAGAGAAAAGGCTTGTGTAACCAATCCTTATTGATTTTTATTAGGCTTAGTTGAGGAGTTTAAACAATCAGCTCATCTTGCTACAGAATAAACCATTGTCCAAATCCCAAGAATGAAGACAATGACTCTCTTTGCCTTCTAAAACCCCACTAGCTAACCCATACCTTCCTTGATTCAAGCAACTTCAGGTTCAAGAGAACTCTCCCTATGCGTTCTAAACTCAACCCAACACAACTAAGCCTTCTTCGCAATTAAACTAGCCAATGTATAAATTAGATCATATACTCTACAAACTCCAAGGTTAAAAGTGATGGGAGTTCCAAACACTAGATCACATGGTATGGTGTCAAACTATCAATAAACAAGTATTGACGTAACATAGAATCTTGAAGTCAAAGAAATTGCAAACCGTGTTAGAATAGAAGCATCACCTATAAATAGCATTTCATATAACATTAGCATGCGGCACAGTCAGAGGGAAATGAAAAACACCATCAAGTAAAATAAATTCTTCCAAAAAGTGTCAAACATTGAATTATATGTTGTGAGGAGCTTACCGCCGCCTTATAACCTATCCGAAGCTGTTCATAGATGCAAAATTGAATTGCATCAAATGGCAAATCCCGTAATAAGAAAGATCCATATCCCTGCAATCTCAGCAATGGAGGCCATAAATACAAACAAAACAATAAAAAAGCTGCCACTAACAAATGGCATGCGGGTCACACATTGATGCCACATGCAATGCATAATCAACAACACAGGCCCATCCTCTCCTAGAAAGACCTCTTTCAACCTTTAACCAAGAATAAAAGAAATATAAATTCTTCTCTACTATTGAAGTGTGTCAATCTATCTATTTCCAAAAAAAAAAAAATGGAGCGAAGAGATGGAGAGGTAGTTGGTGAGGACCACACACCGCATAAAATCCTTTAAAGCCCTCGTTAGAAACAATAAGGCGGACAGCATCAGGAGCTGAAGTAAACTGCCCCGTCTGCATCCTTTGCTTAACAACCTGAGAAGTTGAAAGTGTTAAAAAGGGAAAAAGGAAAAGTGGAGGAGGGGCGATTGAAATGAAAGTAAGAGATATCTACCTCTGTTGGAACACGAATGAGAGAAGCAGCAATGCCTCCTATGGCCCCTGCAGTCTGAATAAAGTTCAACCATAAAAACTTTATTCAGCCAAACTATCAGCTATAGTATCAAACAACCAAACAAATTCGGGAGGTTTAGTTGGCCATACAATTTTTTATTTATTTTTTTTTTATAAGTAAAGTGAATCATAAGTAAAACTAGATATGCATTATCATTTCTATTCGAGGATACGCAGTAGATTTTGTAGATCATTCACTAATACGGAAAACAAACTCTTGAGGCACTATAGGAGGTTGTTCACCCAAAATGTGTTTAGCACTTCAACAAGCATAAACAACCAACACCTTGTTGAGTGTCAATCTTTGTGTTGTGACAAGCCTTAATAAATAAAACAATTGAAGACACTCATCGATCATGTGCCAAAGTGAAGCCCATAAATTCATACCAAAATAAGAGGGATTTTAAGAATTTCTTACAAAATGAGCTGCAGCACTAAGATTTTCAGGAAACATCTTTAACAATTTCTGCTTTGCAGGTTCATACACACCAACAAATACAGCAGAAGCCCTGCATAAAAGAATTTTACCAAAACAAGTCTGATGATACGAAGACATTCTTTGTTATAGCAAACAAATCCAAAAGAAAAGAAGAGAAAAAGCTGCTCCAATAACCATAATTTTTAGGACATTTCCTATTAAAAAACTGGTGTTTCGGGCACTGGAGGACATGACATACCTTCCATCCACCTCCAACAACTCGCTTGGATATTAATAAATTTCAACATCTTTCAGCTTAAAAATCTGCAGATTTGGAATGATGTTGTGCATTTTTTTAAGAAGCTTATGCATAATTAGTATTTTCATAACTATTTAACAGTCTATGGTTCTTCTACACAAACATAGACCGCCAGCCTACAGCAACAGAAAGTAGATATAAATTTAACTGATGAAATTGAATGCGTTAGAGAGAAGGGGAAGGGGAGGGAGATGGCAAGAAATACTCTTATATGGTTATGTTCAATCTCGTGCAGAAATCTATTCCACAGTTCACGACGAATTAGATCAATTTAACTATCTCTAAGGATGACAAATAAGAATTTAGCGACCTAGAAAGCCCGCTGAAGATTGCTAGGCTTAATTGTTGAGATTCCATAACAAACATTATTGGAAATTTTTTAACTGAAGAGAATCCAGAGATAGATGACATACACACTTATGGCACATATGATTACAATTAGTACATTAATCAAGGAAGCGTTTTTCTTTTCTTTTCTTTTTTTCTTTTTTTTTTTTAATGAAACTACATAATCTTTAGAAGGAAACAAACTCGTCCAAAGAGCATAAATCAAGTCATTTCCAGGTTCAAAACTTGACCAAAGAACAAAAATGGATACTGACATTTGAAGTTGTGAACCCTAAACATTAAGGGGAGTCATGCATTTCGAAAGGTACTTACGGCAAGACACCAACAAGATTTCCAGCCAATCCAGAATAAAGGCCCTTCAAAACTATTTGTCCACCACCATGCGCAGCCTGCAACAAAAGCTCAATAGTAAAATTTGGAAACACACAGGTAAAAAACTTGCAACCTTGAAAAACTACTTCCCCCAACAAAATGTACCAATTTCAAAGCCTAAAGAAAGAGACCTATCCCAACCTTTACCTTCTTAAGCAAACAACAATGTGTGAAATCAAAGAGTTCTTTAGATGTAAGGCACTAGAAGTTAAGAAGATGCAATTGCTGGGTATTTCTATAGTGGGCCACCTAACACCATAACCCATGTTTTCATGTTCTAAGACTTACAAAAAAAAAAAAAAAAGATTTATATCACTTATAAAAAACCAAGATTTTAAAAATTATTTATAAATGATAGTTGGAAAATAACAAACAGAATCCATAATCTCTGCGTGCCAATTGGATGAGTACCAAGTAATTTTTTAGATCTGTGTTTTCCAAAATGATTAATAATTAATTATAGGTACATTTATAAACCTCAAATATTAAAAATAAATAAATAAATAAAGAGTAATTAACTCTAGCAAATGAGAAGTAATTCAGGCATTTATTAGGTCAAAAGCTGTATTGGCCACTGCATACAGATCCTAAACAAAGAGGTCAGGATCAATTGTGTGGCCAAGACAGGAAACAATCAAAGAACAAAAATTCAGGACTCAAAGAACATTTTTATCTTGAAGAAAATGCCTGAAGGTTTCAACCCACCAGCCCTCCACCCCCCACCCAGGGCCAAAAAAATAAAACAAAAAGGAAAGAATTGCAGCATGAATAGATAAAAAGTAGAGGCATAAATCAAATCGTTCATAGTCCATCAAAATATAAGAAACAATGAAGGAACAATCTCTATATCCATATGTTCAGCAAAAGCTTAGCATTTTACATCAGGCAATTACCAGTAACCTGGTGCAGTAGATTCTTTAAATTTATTTTAAATATTAACTCTAACTTAATATGCATAGTTAACCCACCTGAAGCCGTGTCTTTATAGTATCAATGGGATATAAAACTGTCTCAACAACAACACCAGCTGTACCTCCAGCTATAACACCCTCTGCAAAATCCACAGCCAGACTACTTAGAAACTCAAAACAGAACTAGATAGATTTATTCTTACCAGCATTTTGTCCATCTAATGTATTCAAAGAATTTGACAACATGAAAGAAGCAAATGCTCCAACTACCTCTCTATCAATAGAAGGTTTGGAAGGGCAAACGCCTTCGGTGTTCCCTCCAGTCAAGACCTAGGGCCTTACAATCACTAGCCAATATCTTTTCATGTCCCCTCAAGCATAATTTATTAAAGAAACAAAGAAAAAATTATTTCTTCTTTTCTTTGTGTTCAAAAATTCATTGTTGGGCATCTACCTAATACTTTGCTAACATATGACTTCATGCAGTGTATAAACATGCATGGTTCATTATACAATATTAATGTGAAAGGTTACGACTCAAAGACAGTATTACCAAGAAGAAACATCATAAGAGTCCACAAAAGTTACACAACAAACTCCAAGCCACTTAAAATAGAGATTACCATGTATACACCCAGTTTCAGGCTATAAAAATCTTCATTATTGCTTTTCAATGTAAAGAAGAAAACAAATTACCCAGGCAACGTTATTTCCCATTCCAAAGGTTCCATAAGTAACATATATGAAAAAGCTACAACTGAAAGCTCGAGAAAGAGAGAGAGGGATCTACAAGAGAAACTAGTGCATAATCTTAGCATTCATTCTTATATAATCTCATACTCCAAAAAGAAGTAAGCACTCCATTGCTAATCCAAAACAGTAATTGATTGAGAAACCTGAGACAGTTTGGTAAAGTTTTTCAAAAGAGTTTTCGATTTTGGGTTTTGAAAAGAGTTTTTAAGAAGTAAAAATTGAGAAGTGTTTACAATGGGCGGCACATTTGAACAAGTGTTGTTTGTAGGGTCCACCATTGAAAATTCATTTGGTAAACTGCAGCGTTTTCTAATAGCAAAAAATTGATAAGTGTTTTCAAACATTAAAAACAAAAACAAAACAAAAAATAAATAGAGATCTGCTGGAGGCAGGCCTCCATAGGTGGTGGCCGGCACCCTTTCGTCAAAGGAGGGAGGTGGGTCTCCCCTCCACGAGGGGCACACAGCATCTAGGTCTCTAATCACCCCACCTCTTTGCGAGGATGGCAGACTCACCCCTGCGCCTTCGCAAGAGTAGCGGAGGGGGAGAGTCTCCACCTCCCCCCTCTATGGGGGTGGATCTTCACCACGGCAAAATGCAGTGAGGGTTGGAGTTCCACCGCCGCTGCCTCTACAGTGGTGGGGGTGGCTGACACCAGAGGTAGGGGGAGGAGACCCACCTCCTGCGAAGGGGGTGGAGGTCAACCTCCAGTTCTTTCTTTTCTTTTTTTTATAAATAATCGAAATATCATTAAAAGCACAACTTAGGCACACAAGAAGTTTACACAAAAAACGCATATCTTAAAGGAGAAAAAAGAACAAAAGACTCATTAAAACTAATCACCAAAGAAGCTAAAAACGCAATTGCCCAAATATAAAGAGAATAAAAGAAAAGGACTTGAGCTATTATTACGAAATTTTGAATCCCTTTGGGTGCAAACAACTCATTGGGGCCACATCCCTGGCGAAGGCAAGATTTAACCGATCCGTGTGGTGGGGGTGCATTATACAGGTTCGGGGTTTATCCTTTAGGGATGGGTCACGAAGTGGTCCTGCCTTAGGAGGGTTCCCCGTCATTTAAAAATAAAAAATAAAAAAAAATAAAAAAGACTTTGAGCTCCTCCAACGTCATCTCTCAGTACTCAAAATTTTGATCATTTCTTTCTCTCCAAATGCACCACAAAAGTCAAGAGTGCACCATCTTCCACATGACAACACTTTTAGAGCAACCATAATCCTTTAATATTTATTATATATATATAACAAAGCAGCCTTCACATTTTGAAAAAAGTGAGCATGTATTTCCAAAATATTCTTATATGATTGTGGGGAAAATTCTGAAAGATGTTTAGTGTTTTCTTTTTTGAAAATGTTTTTAAGTTTGTTTTGAAAAATGTGTTAGTGGTGGAGGCCACATCTGTAAACCCATCTGGATAACTGTTGTCAAAGAAGTGTTTTTTAGTGTTTGAAAATTGAAACTTGTTTTTAAAAACTTAGTCAAATAGTCCTAAGTCTTATTCATATCTTATATTTATTCTCCTATCTTAGGAGAGGATGAGGCCCATTATTCAATGTCTAATCAAACCTTTTCAAAATTTGCCATTACTCCTATAAGAATAGAGTAATGCTAAAAACCACACCCCCATCCCAATGGATTGACGTAGCAATGCCCAATAGCCCTTAGATCAGCTATGTTAAAAACAATCCAACGATTGATAGACATTATCATGTCAGCTCAGTGATATGGGAGTGTAGTTTTTAGCATTCCCCAAAAGAATATAATTGTCCATTGTAGAACAAATTCTTTCCTAGTCAATACTCGGTTTCATATGCATACAATTTTACATTAGAGCTAGGGCTGTGATCGAGTTGAGTCGAGACGAGTATTAAATGATTTTTGATAGGTAAGTACTGATATTATTAAAAGCGTTGGGCGCCCCAAAGTACACTGGAAGTATACAACTAGGAACACCTAACTAGAAGGGGAAAAGCGTACAAGGAAATCAACATAGCTAAGCGGAACCGGAGAAACATAAGCTACAGTCCAGAGATAAAGAGTATGGAAACAATAGGCTAAAGTGTCCTCAATAGACCTCTCCACATCCTCGAAACACCTATTATTTCTCTCTCTCCATATACACCAAAAAAAGCAAATAGGCACCATCTTCCAGACTGCAGCACTCCCCCCCCTTCCTGCAGACCACCAACATGCTAGCAACTCGAAAACCCGTCTAGGCATCACCCATGATAACCCAAAACGGCCAAAAAAGGCATTCCACAGAGCAGACGCCACCTCACAATGAAGAAGAAGATGATCCACCGTCTCTTCACTCTTCTTGCACATCCAACATCTGTTCACCACAATCACATTACGCTTTCTGAGATTATCTAATGTCAGAATTTTCCCCCACGCTGCCAACCACACAAAGAACGCTGCCCTAGGGGGAGCCTGAGTCCGCCACACCCTCTTCCAAGGAAACCTCCTCCCTTCCGAACAAGCCAAAGAGAAAAAGAGATACTTGACCTTGAAAGATCCTCTTTTGGAAGAGTTCCACCATAACTTATCTTCCGACCCTCTTCTTACTCTAGTAGAATGTAACACCTGGAAAAAGGAGGCAAAGGCCTCCACCTCCCAATCATGAGCCTCTCTGGAAAAACTCACATTCCACTGAATGGACCCACCCAACATCTCCACATTATCCGCAACTGAGGCATCCTTCGCACAAGCAATACTAAAAAGGATCGGGAAGGCTATCTTGAGAGCAGAATCTCCACACCACCAATCATGCCAAAAGCTAATCCTGGTCCCATCCCCCACTTCAAATCTCGTAAAGCCTTTGAAAGTATCCCACCCTTTCCTAATATTCTTCCATAACCCCACCCCACACGTCCCTCCAGGCTCAGCAGAACACCACCCTCCCCATAAACTTCCATACTTCGCATCTACCACTACTCTCCACCAAGCATCTCTTTCCGACCCATAACGCCACAACCACTTCCCTAAAAGAGCGCGGTTGAAGATCATTAGATTCCTAATACCCAACCCTCCTTCCTTGATCGGAGTGCAAATCTGCGCCCACTTCACCAAGTGGTATTTAAACTCTTCTCCTATCCCTCCCCATAGAAAATTGCGTTGAAGCTTCTCAATGCGCCTCGCAACACTCGCCGGAATATGGAAAAGAGACAAAAAATAAGTGGGCATATTAGCAAGGGTACTCTTGATAAGGGTGACCCTGCCCCCTTTCGATAAATACAACCTTTTCCAACTGGCTAACCGGTGTTCAATCTTTTCAATAACTTCATCCCAAATATGCTTGGACTTATAAGAGCCTCCCAATGGGAGACCAAGATACTTCACTGGCAAGGTAACCGCCTCACACCCTAGGATACCGGCTAGCATATCCACGTGCTCCACATTCCCCACCGGAATAAGCATCGTTTTAGCCAAATTAACCTTCAACCCTGAAACAGCTTCAAACCACAGAAACAAACACCGCAGGTAACGTAACTGGGCAGGCCTGGCATTGCAGAAAATCAAGGTGTCATCGGCAAATAAAAGGTGAGAGACTGTAGTGTTGCTGATTTTGAAGCCTTCTAACAGCCCCCTCTGAACCGCTGCCGAAATCATCCTACTCACTATCTCCATCACAAACACAAACAACAAAGGAGAGAGAGGATCCCCTTGTCTCAAACCCTTGGAGCTGCTAAAAAAACCTTCGGGAGACCCATTTACCAGAATCGAAAACCGCACCGTGGAAATGCAATGTTGAATCCAAGAACACCAAACCCCTCCAAAACCACATCTCCTTAGCACATACAACAAAAAGCCCCAATTCACATTATCATAAGCTTTTTCCAAGTCCATTTTGCAAATGACCCCTGGCTCCCCAGATCTCAGCCTACTACCAAGGCATTCATTAGCAATCAATATGGGATCTAGAATCTGTCTACCTTTGATAAAGGCATTTTGCGACTTGGAAATGATCTTATCCAACACAACCTTCAATCTGTTTGCTAAAACCTTGGCAATAATTTTATACATACCTCCCACAAGGCTAATCGGGCGGAAATCTTTGAGATTGGTGGCACCAGGAATCTTCGGAATAAGCGAAATGAAAGAAGCGTTGAGGCTCTTTACAAACATCCCTCCCTCATGGAAAGCACTAAACACCCTCATAATATCCTCCCTCACCACATCCCAACAAACTTGGAAGAAAGCCAAAGAAAACCCATCGGGGCCCGACGCCTTATTGCCATTCATCTTAAACACGACCTTTTTAACCTCTTCCTCTTCAAAGACTCTTTCCAACCAGCTAGCCTCTTCCTCCGAAATGGAGTCCAAAGAGATACCATCGACCAAGGGCCTCCCATTGTGTTGCTCGGTAAAAAGCTTTTGATAGAAATCGACAATATGCTCACTAATCTCATCCTTATTCGAGCACATGTTATCCCCAATCATCAACGTCTCTATCGAATTAAATCTTCTATTAGAGTTGGCAATGGAATGAAAGAATTTGGTGCACTTGTCCCCTTCCTTCAACCAACACACTCTAGATTTTTGTCTCCAACTAATCTCCTCCATAAGAGTACACTTCTCTAATTCTCTCACAACCTCGGCCTTCCTCGCTAGCTCCTCCTCATTCAAAGCCCTACTTTCTTCGTGCTCATCAAACACCCGAAGGTCTTCAAGAAGCACCCTCTTATTCCTCTCAATGTTACCAAACACTTCCTCATTCCATGTCTTCAGGTTCAACTTCAGGGCCTTGAGCTTGCAAGCGAAAACAAAGCTCGGCGTGCCTTGGAACTCATAAGAATCCCACCATTGTTTCACTAGATCAACAAACCCATCCGCCTTAAGCCACATATTCTCAAACCTGAATGGCCTTTTCCCCTTGGAGACCTCTCCCAACTCAAGAATGATCGGAAAGTGATCCGAGCAAAGACGAGGAAGCCTCTTCTGCCTCACCCCAGGAAACCGAGCTTCCAATTCTGGAGAAACAAGAAACCGATCGATCCTAGACCATAGAGGAGGATCTTGAGAAACTGACCAAGTGCACGCACCCCCTACAAGAGGCAAGTCCATAAGCCCTTGTTCAGAAATAAAATCAGAGAAGCTCATCATAGCAGAATCCAGACTAGCTCCTCCTGATCTTTCACTAGGGAAACGAGTAACATTGAAATCTCCCCCTACACACCATGGCA
>NC_081551.1:5713563-5741119 GCF_901000735.1 Corylus avellana | reverse complement strand
GACTTGTGCAATAAATCTCTGAGCAAATAAAGCATGAAGCCAATGGTTGCTACTAAATTTCTAAAGTATAAAGGGAATGTTTTGAAAAAGGCCTAAAAGGGCTAGCGAGAGAAAACCATCACTATTGCCTATAATAATAATAATAATATATGGTCAGGAATAGCGACCAAATGGATTCAAACCCATGTTTTGGTTGCTGTTGAGATTTAATTATTCAAATTTAATAGGAAACTCTCCCTCTCTCTCTCTCTCTCTCTTGCAGCATAATCTTTGCAACACTTCAAGATTTTAACATATTTTCAGACTCCTATTACATGAGCTCACTTGATTTCCATTCTTTAATGATTCCAGACTTGTATTGTCAGATTTTAAATATTGTCATGTGTAGCTATTGGTGAACTTTTTCCTCAAAACAATCCTAAATATTACTCCCAAACAAATGGCTGATGGGATATCAAGTTTATTTTTTTTTTGATAGGTAAGTACTCATATTATAAAAAGCGTAGGGCGCCCCAAAGTACACTGGAAGTATACAACTAGGAACACCTAACTAGAAGGGGAAAAGCGTACAAGGAAATCAACATAGCTAAGCGGAACCGGAGAAACATAAGCTACAGTCCAGAGATAAAGAGTATGGAAACAATAGGCTAAAGTGTCCTCAATAGACCTCTCCACATCCTCGAAACACCTATTATTTCTCTCTCTCCATATACACCAAAAAAAGCAAATAGGCACCATCTTCCAGACTGCAGCACTCCCCCCCCTTCCTGCAGACCACCAACATGCTAGCAACTCAAAAACCCGTCTAGGCATCACCCATGATAACCCAAAACGGCCAAAAAAGGCACTCCACAGAGCAGACGCCACCTCACAATGAAGAAGAAGATGATCCACCGTCTCTTCACTCTTCTTGCACATCCAACATCTGTTCACCACAATCACATTACGCTTTCTGAGATTATCTAATGTCAGAATTTTCCCCCAAGCTGCCAACCACACAAAGAACGCTGCCCTAGGGGGAGCCTGAGTCCGCCACACCCTCTTCCAAGGAAACCTCCTCCCTTCCGAACAAGCCAAAGAGAAAAAGAGATACTTGACCTTGAAAGATCCTCTTTTGGAAGAGTTCCACCATAACTTATCTTCCGACCCTCTTCTTACTCTAGTAGAATGTAACACCTGGAAAAAGGAGGCAAAGGCCTCCACCTCCCAATCATGAGCCTCTCTGGAAAAACTCACATTCCACTGAATGGACCCACCCAACATCTCCACGTTATCCGCAACTGAGGCATCCTTCGCACAAGCAATACTAAAAAGGATCGGGAAGGCTATCTTGAGAGCAGAATCTCCACACCACCAATCATGCCAAAAGCTAATCCTGGTCCCATCCCCCACTTCAAATCTCGTAAAGCCTTTGAAAGTATCCCACCCTTTCCTAATATTCTTCCATAACCCCACCCCACACGTCCCTCCAGGCTCAGCAGAACACCACCCTCCCCATAAACTTCCATACTTCGCATCTACCACTACTCTCCACCAAGCATCTCTTTCCGACCCATAACGCCACAACCACTTCCCTAAAAGAGCGCGGTTGAAGATCATTAGATTCCTAATACCCAACCCTCCTTCCTTGATCGGAGTGCAAATCTGCGCCCACTTCACCAAGTGGTATTTAAACTCTTCTCCTATCCCTCCCCATAGAAAATTGCGTTGAAGCTTCTCAATGCGCCTCGCAACACTCGCCGGAATATGGAAAAGAGACAAAAAATAAGTGGGCATATTAGCAAGGGTACTCTTGATAAGGGTGACCCTTCCCCCTTTCGATAAATACAACCTTTTCCAACTGGCTAACCGGTGTTCAATCTTTTCGATAACTTCATCCCAAATATGCTTGGACTTATAAGAGCCTCCCAATGGGAGACCAAGATACTTCACTGGCAAGGTAACCGCCTCACACCCTAGGATACCGGCTAGCATATCCACGTGCTCCACATTCCCCACCGGAATAAGCATCGTTTTAGCCAAATTAACCTTCAACCCTGAAACAGCTTCAAACCACAGAAACAAACACCGCAGGTAACGTAACTGGGCAGGCCTGGCATTGCAGAAAATCAAGGTGTCATCGGCAAATAAAAGGTGAGAGACTGTAGTGTTGCTGATTTTGAAGCCTTCTAACAGCCCCCTCTGAACCGCTGCCGAAATCATCCTACTCACTATCTCCATCACAAACACAAACAACAAAGGAGAGAGAGGATCCCCTTGTCTCAAACCCTTGGAGCTGCTAAAAAAACCTTCGGGAGACCCATTTACCAGAATCGAAAACCGCACCGTGGAAATGCAATGTTGAATCCAAGAACACCAAACCCCTCCAAAACCACATCTCCTTAGCACATACAACAAAAAGCCCCAATTCACATTATCATAAGCTTTTTCCAAGTCCATTTTGCAAATGACCCCTGGCTCCCCAGATCTCAGCCTACTACCAAGGCATTCATTAGCAATCAATATGGGATCTAGAATCTGTCTACCTTTGATAAAGGCATTTTGCGACTTGGAAATGATCTTATCCAACACAACCTTCAATCTGTTTGCTAAAACCTTGGCAATAATTTTATACATACCTCCCACAAGGCTAATCGGGCGGAAATCTTTGAGATTGGTGGCACCAGGAATCTTCGGAATAAGCGAAATGAAAGAAGCGTTGAGGCTCTTTACAAACATCCCTCCCTCATGGAAAGCACTAAACACCCTCATAATATCCTCCCTCACCACATCCCAACAAACTTGGAAGAAAGCCAAAGAAAACCCATCGGGGCCCGACGCCTTATTGCCATTCATCTTAAACACGACCTTTTTAACCTCTTCCTCTTCAAAGACTCTTTCCAACCAGCTAGCCTCTTCCTCCGAAATGGAGTCCAAAGAGATACCATCGACCAAGGGCCTCCCATTGTGTTGCTCGGTAAAAAGCTTTTGATAGAAATCGACAATATGCTCACTAATCTCATCCTTATTCGAGCACATGTTATCCCCAATCATCAACGTCTCTATCGAATTAAATCTTCTATTAGAGTTGGCAATGGAATGAAAGAATTTGGTGCACTTGTCCCCTTCCTTCAACCAACACACTCTAGATTTTTGTCTCCAACTAATCTCCTCCATAAGAGTACACTTCTCTAATTCTCTCACAACCTCGGCCTTCCTCGCTAGCTCCTCCTCATTCAAAGCCCTACTTTCTTCGTGCTCATCAAACACCCGAAGGTCTTCAAGAAGCACCCTCTTATTCCTCTCAATGTTACCAAACACTTCCTCATTCCATGTCTTCAGGTTCAACTTCAGGGCCTTGAGCTTGCAAGCGAAAACAAAGCTCGGCGTGCCTTGGAACTCATAAGAATCCCACCATTGTTTCACTAGATCAACAAACCCATCCGCCTTAAGCCACATATTCTCAAACCTGAACGGCCTTTTCCCCTTGGAGACCTCTCCCAACTCAAGAATGATCGGAAAGTGATCCGAGCAAAGACGAGGAAGCCTCTTCTGCCTCACCCCAGGAAACCGAGCTTCCAATTCTGGAGAAACAAGAAACCGATCGATCCTAGACCATAGAGGAGGATCTTGAGAAACTGACCAAGTGCACGCACCCCCTACAAGAGGCAAGTCCATAAGCCCTTGTTCAGAAATAAAATCAGAGAAGCTCATCATAGCAGAATCCAGACTAGCTCCTCCTGATCTTTCACTAGGGAAACGAGTAACATTGAAATCTCCCCCTACACACCATGGCAAGTTCCACCAACTAAGAACACCAGCCAACTCGTCCCAAAGTAACCTTCTATCCCTATCAAGATTTGGACCATACACTCCTGCGAATGCCCACACCGAGAGATCTACCACATTCTTAAAAGACACAGCCATGGTAAACTCCCCTATACAGACATCGATCTTCTCCACCACCCTAGTATCCCACATGATTAAAATTCCACCCGAGGCTCCTCTCGAATCCAAGCAACACCAATCCACATGATTTCGCCTCCATAAACTGCGAACAATGTTTCTAGACATACTCCGTATCTTGGTTTCTTGAAGGCACACAACATCTGCATTCCAATCCCTAAGCAAATTACTCACCCTCAATCGCTTGTCCCTCTTGTTCAACCCTCTTACGTTCCAAGAAAGTATACTTATCTTCATTAAACTCCGATATTCCCCCTCTCCTTCCTGTTACCCCTAGTCGAGCTCCCACTTCTAGCATCATAATTCACCGAGCACTCCAAATTCCTCATCTCCCTTTTCCCCTTAGTGCCACTACTTGCATTAGTTACCATTCCATTATTGCGGCGCTCCTCTTCCAGGGAATTTAGCAAAGCTAACAGCTGCATCTTATGGCCCACGAACGAAATTCCCAATATCGGATAAATCTCATTTGCACACTGAATAACCCAATCTGAGTGCCCTGCCTCACCCCCTGAATTAGGATCATAACTGTTCAAAGGCGAAGGCCTCTCTGTTTCACCCTCCCCTGCCTTCCCACCTTCCATTCTCCTAGCTTCAACACTGCCTTCCCCTCCAGAACTCATAGCTACCAGCTGACCAGCCCCTCGAGACTCAGTCACACCTGAGCACCTGAATCCTAGATTAGAATGATCACCATCCCAAAAGGAACGGAAAACATTCAACCCGCCCTTATCCCCTTGTTCTTGCATCTGACCCAGACCCTCACTAGCCTGACTGTCAACCTGTGTCACTTCGCCGGCTGACCAGGGCACCAGAATACCCTCATTTACTATATCTGGCATCACCGGCAGCCTCTGGTACAAGGCATCGTCCCCGCTACCCAGAACCACCTTCCCCGACGAGCCTCCATCTCCATACACCTCCTCGGACTCAGCCCACTCAAGAGACTCACCAGCGGCACTCAAGGACTTTACCTCCGGCGAAGTCTGGACTGGCAAAGACCTCCCCCTGTCCTTAATCTCGACCGCCGGAGCACTGGGTTTATCGCCGACCAGTTCTATGGCACCAGCGACCACCACTAGAGGCCTCGTCGGCGTTGTCTGACACGAGTTAGTCTTCCCTCCGGCCTCTCCGGCTTTGTCTGTCACGTCCTCCAGAGTACTACAGCTACTTCCGGGCTGAATCGACGTTTCCTCCCCGCCGGAAGGCACTCCGGGTCCGTCAGTAATAGCTTCCACTACAACCGGCGAGATCTCCTCTGTGCGCTCCTCTACTGTCGCCGACGTCGACGCACCTGGATCACCTGCCGGGCACCTACGCCAACCCTCCGGCGAACCATTCGATGGGTAATAGGATCCCGTGGGTCTAACCCAGTTAAGGCCGGACGAGCTTGGGCCGGTCTGACCCAGACCCAGGCCCACCTTCCGACGCCTATACACAGCCACCACTTTCTTTTTCCCCTTAAACCTCTTTGTGGGCCGTTGGTCTCCCCTCTTAGACATTTCCTTCCCCTCCAGATTATCACCCTCCATGTTCATCTTCTTGGGCTGGGCCTCCCCTTGCTTGGATGAAAACCCTCCAGCCAGACCACAAACACACTCCCCTCCAGCCCATGAATAATCATTCTTCTCTCCTAGATATTTAATAACAGTTTCCATCCTTTCTAGACCCACGTCAATCTCTCCCCTCAGCCTACTCAACGACTCCTTCGCATTAATTAGTTCATTTTTCACACGACACCAGTGCTGCACTTCGAGCCTACCTACCCCCTCCCATCCCTTCACGTGATCAGCTCCAATTTCCGATATTGTCAGCTTTGCCGAGGAATTCAAACTACTCACCGGAGGCGGTAACCTGCTTAACGGAGCCCAGTTGCGTGCATCCCATGACTCCCCTACCTTCATGTTGCCCAATCCCATCTCGTCAGAAAGTTGGTTCTTCTTTGGACCCTCCACACCACCCCCGCCAATCTTTGCCTTAATGCTTGCCTTGTGCGAGCCCATCTCCTTCTCCGTGAGAGCATGGATTTGCTTATCCTTCACTGCATCGGCCTCCTTCAACCATTTGGGTACCCTGGCAATCGGCTTGGAATAATCAACAAAACAATCATCTGCTGGTTTCAGTGACGATCCCAAAACTTCTGCAAAACTCCTTCTTCCCGCCCCCTCAAACTTCTTCTTATCTACCCTTACCTCCCTGACCTCGCACAGGGATGACTTAGCCAAACGCACCTCTGAGATGAAACGTTCCCAACCTTGTCCAACTCGTCCTTCTGGAACAATAATCGAACCAGTTCTCTGCCTACCCTCAAACTCTTCTACCGTCAGAAAACGCCCATTCCTGTTGGAACACTTCTGCGCTATAATCCGTGGAAACCCTGCTCTGGATTGGTCCCAAAAAACCTCAGACGTTTCCCCTGCCACCAAGTCTTCCACAATGCGCACCAACCACAGCACCTCATCCTTTTTCAAAAAAATGGATTTTTGCAATCTGCTGCTCCTTTCAAATATCCTCACCCCTGTACTTTTTATCAGCAGCTCAAACTTCTTGGACTCCACAGACCACCTTCTCGCATCAGCCATACCACCAAACAAATAACTAAACAATCTGGACACCCTAACAGATCACACGCGCCACCCACGCCCTGTACTCAGGCTGTGGTGGAAGAGAGTGATGAGAGAACTCAATACAATATTTTTAAACATTATTCTCAAGGATTATTCTCAATGTTCAAGCTCAATTCATCTAATTTTATTTCGAACACGGGCCAAGCTCGAGCTCATCACTGAGCTAAATAATTTGTTCAAGCTCGATTCATTTATTTTTCGAACGAACTCGACCGTGTTCACCAACTGCTCAATTAACATATTCATATTAAGTAAATATTGTGATTTTTTTTTGTAAATCCATACTAATCACTAGTTAATTAGTTATTGCTAAAATTTTATCATTTGAGTTAGTTAAATAAATTAACTTGAATCTTAAACAATTCAATATCGAGACGATATATATGTTTTATAGTATGTATATAAATTCATTATACACACACATACTTATATATATTATATCTATACATACACACAAACACACTCATGTATACACAAACACACATATATCTATATAAAACTCACAATTACAATAGTTCAAGCTATATTTATCTTATTAGGAAGAAAATTCTCTTTTATCTTTATAAATACTTAAAGATGTACTCATTAAAAAATTAAAATATTACTATAAAAATAATAAAAGTTAAGTTATACAAGTTTATACGAGTCGAGCTGAGTTTATGCGATTCGGCTCGTTTAATAAACGAGCCTAAATTTCTGTTCAACCTCAATTCCTTTAACAAACAAACCGAACTTGAGTTGAATTTTTACAAGTCAAGCTCAAGTTGTTTACAAACAACTCGGTTCATTTACATCCCTAGTCAGAGCCATTCAATCTATTGATCAACTCATAGTTTGAGCTTCAATATCATTCTTAGTCAACCCCAAAACATTTTTTTTTTTTTGATAAGTTAGTCAACCCCAAAACATTCAACACACCTTGACAATATTTGGTTGAGAAGAAGTTTTTAGCATACCAAAGAAAGTACGAAAAAAGTCGAATGGCTTTTCTTCTCCCATGTTGACTGATGCAAATGGCTTTCTTCTTCCCAGGAGCGAATTTTGCATTTTCCTGTCACATGCATCTGCAAAACCATATCACCTGTTCAAAAAGAAAGCATGATAGTATAATAAAAATATCATTGAGGTAACACACCCAAAATATATATATATATCCAATCAGATCAAAATAGATAGACTCGAACTTATCAAAAAAAAAAAATCGATAGACTCATACAAGAATATGAGACCCTAATTGGGACTTCTCCCAAAATTCAAAGTGGATGCTAAAATCTTTGCTCATGCACATATCTAACTGAGAAATTCATTCTCACAAGCAGTACCCTGTGTATATATCCTCTTAGGCCAAGTTATACGTTATCTAATAAAACCCAACGAAAACATGAATAGGGGAAAATATTTTCTCTATCGTGCCTTGTTCTTTTCTTACCAAACTGGTAGAAGATTATTGGAATTGTTTTATATTAAATATGACTTTTTAACTCTTGTTATTTACCAAATTAACATTTAAGGTAACAAAGAACAAAAAAAAAACTTCTTCAAAAGATTGTGCACTGAAAGAAAGGAAATATCTCATAAGAGGTTACCATAAACTGGACCTCCTAAGTACGTAGGGCCAATTTGGTTCTGTTCTCCATAAACAGTTCAAAATCCCAAGTCACAAGAAATAGAAATCTGCATTAAAAAATATTCAGTGTATTTTTGGAAAATGCTTTAAGAAAAATTTTTTTAAAAAAAAAAAAAAAAATGTTTCAAAGAATTTCAGTTTCTATTCTGGTTCAGTAAAAGCCAATCACTCATAACGACAGGAAAAGCTAACTCAACAACATTGTTTTGATATAAAACCAGCCAGGGCCCTAAATTCCACATCCCCTCAAGAGAGACATAAGCATGCACAATTAACGCTGTTGCAAACTATAATGTAAAGGACTTGAAACCTATAATATGAAGGACTAAATACCTCCCTATTTAAGATTCTTAAAAAGGACTTGTACTTTATCATTTGGATATCCCATAAAAATACAATGTAAAATCAGCATTCAACCGAAATATATCATTCTAAAAAACTGGGCAATGTCACATAAATTTCAAAACCTTTACTTTAAGAAGTGGTATTCTTCAGTGATTTTTTTTTTTTTTTTTTTGATAAGTATGGTATTCTTCAGTGATTGAGAAACAGAATATAAGGTATTCTTCTGTTATTTGGCTCACACAGACACATATACAGAGGTTTAAGGGTGATACTGGGAAAAAACAAATTGCAAATTATTTGATTTTTGTTGTAACGGCTAGCTCTACTCATGCTTATCAATGATGGATAACCATCACAGAAATCCTTTGCAGGAACAAAAAAAAAAAGGAGGGGAGGGTGGCCGGGCAATTACACTTTATCCACTTGTGATTTGGGTTAAGTTTGATTTCTCAGCCTGTGATTTATAAAAAGCTGAACTTTACCCATGTGACATTGTTTAATATATTTTTTTCAACTCAAATCATTAGCGCATTACACTGCGATTTTAAACCAAATCGCAGAAAATGTATTATTTAGGAATGTGTTTTTAAAAAATTACAAGTTAAGAACATAGAAAAATCTGTGTTTCCAAATCGCAGGCAAATGAGTGTGTTTTAAGAAACGTAAAACTGTGATTTTAAATGCCAAATTGCAATTTACCGAACACTTAATTGTGTTTTTAAAAATTGTATTTTCGAATCGCACGTTCTAAAAATCACTATTTTTAAATAGCACTTTTGAAATTGCAAACCCAAACATACTTCAAAAATAAGCCCAAAAAGCATGTTATAACCTGAATACACCAAACTTGTGAACCAAAAAGAAATAAAATTAGACCTCATGTGGATAAAGTGCAATTTTTGTTGAACCACACGTTGGGAACTCAAGCTTAACCCAAAAAAGAATGAACTTTGGACGATTAAAAAAGAATAAAACAGGCACAATATAATCATCCGAAAACAGATTACCATGCTCAAAGATATTTACACAGTAGCTGCACTAGAATAGAAAGAAAAGTGTTACATTATGGCATAAATTACGCAATTATCATCTAAAACACAATCACGTTAAAAATCATATACAATTAGATATTCAAGAAATGGGTTACCTGATGAAGCTAATGAAGAGCTTTTGGCATCGGCGGCTAGCGTAATAGGACCCATTTGAGGTCCCCCAAACTTCACCACAACGGCAACAACTCGAAATACGCACACTTCTGAACTGATAGCTAAAAAAGTCAACCAAATCTCTATATCAGCCAATTATGCAATTCTTTGTTTGTAAATTAGTGCATGTGTGTTTATGTAATAGAGAGTGAGAGTGAGAGTGAGAGAGAGAGAGAGAGAGAGCAGAGGCGGTGAGTCACCGACTGCGGTGTGGTCAAGGAAAGGGATGAAGTACCGTGTCGAGGAGAGGGTTGTTTGGGTAGTTCCTTTCAGGGAGAGGCTTACATCAAAAGTGAAAAAACACAATTTTTGAGGAGAGTAAAATTTTTATTTTACTCCTTGAAATTTTATTAGTTTTTCAATTCAAACTTCAATGTTTAAAAATTTGCAATATACTCCTTAACATTTTAAAAAACTTCAACTCAGACACTTCATTACTAATTTCTGTCTAATTAGACGAAAATCATCCCACATGTGTCTCACATGGAATTTTGATGCACTCTATTCCAATTTTGCATTCATTAAAACCTATAAAATTACGTAATTACCCTCATTAAAACTTATGAAATTGAGAGTAATTATGTAATTTTATAAGTTTTAACGAGGAAAAAATTAGAATAGAGGGTATCAAAATTCCACATAAGACGCACATGAGATGATTTCCGTCCAATTAGACAAAAATTAGTAACAAAGGGTATGAATTGAAAATTTTTGAAACATTAAGAGTACATTGCCAATTTTTAAACATTAGGGTTCGAATTCAAAAATCCCTGAAACTTCAGGGAAGTAAAGTGAATTTAACCAATATATACACTTAAAGTACATTAAAATTTAGAGTAAATAGTAAATAATAAAAATATTATTTATGACCCAGAAATAAATCGACTTAAAAGTACTCATATCTAGTTCACCAAAATAACCATAATTTTAGTGAGTCAAAATATTAAGAGCATGTTTTGGATTGTATTTGACAAATAGGGTTTTTAAGTCAAAAAGTGTTTTTTTGACAAAAGTTTCATTTTTAAGCTTTTGCTAAAAGTGCGTTTTTGCCATTTTTTTGCTTTTTGGACCTTTAAAAGCGCTTTCAATTTTTTTTACCAAACGGGTATTTTTTTTCTTCAAACGGACTTTTGAGTTGGCTGGATAAACAAATAGTTGTCTGGATCAATTTCGTTTTTCTTTTCTTTTTAAAAATTATGTTATTCTTAAGATCGGGTTGAAACGACAACTGTGATTTGAATTTCATTAGTGAATTTAAGGTTATGAACACATGATCATTTCTCTAGGAATCTAAGTCTTGTTAACTTATTTTTTGTAAAAGAGACTTTACTTGTTTTGATTTAAATTATCACGAGCACACTAGCATATAATCTGTGAGGTATGAAATTTGAAAATAATTATGTTTATCTTGAGATTTGTTGGTTGACTTATTGGATGAATAATCTTGGCATATGTAATATATTAAAAAAAAAAAAAAAACGACAATTTTGAGTTTTTCACTAAGTAACCGAACCTCTTGACTCATTAAACATTGAATGTTCACGTAAAAATGTGAAAAGTTTGAATTGGTTGATTATATGGCTAATTTGGCTTCTTAGTCTTTTTGACTTGAGTTAATAAGCCCATAGGGATGTTTGTACATCTAATGCTTTAAAACCATCTGGTTTTGGAGTCATTGGCCTAAAACTCAGTACATGAGTCGATTAAAAAGTTTATGGGAGTTAAGCATTGCACAAACTAAAAATTAAAAAAAAAAATCAAAAAAAAAAAATTTAAAAAATGTATATCATAATAATAAATGCCTTGATTATTTCATTTGATATGAATTCCAATAAATTTTAAGGTATTGAACTGTTTATTTTAAAGATCATATTGAAGCTTCATGATTGTGTGTTAGTTTCATTCTACACCAATTATAACATGTGATGTTTCAATTGTCTATTTATGAGTGATTTAACTTGAATTTTCTAAAGATTTTGAAGATGGAATTTATTATATTAAAGGGAAAATATAAAAAGCCCCCCAAACTGACAGCCGTTTGCAAGATGGCCCCACAATGTTTAAAATGTACTCAAGTAGCCCCATAAAGTTCCAACATGTGTCAAAGTGGCCACTCCGTTAGTCAGGCCCGTCAATTTGGATGAAAAATCGATCATGTGCCGTCCACGTGAGCTTTTTTAAGCTGATCTTTCTAAAATGCCTCTATGGAAAATTGTAAAGACTCTTTAACTCATTCATACACGCGTAAAATGAGGCGTTTAAGCAAGGGAGATTTTATGAGGCCATAGCATTATATGATCGAGCCATAGCTCTTGATTCAAACAAGTCCAGCTATCAACAGCAACAAGAGTGCTGCTTTGATGGGTCTTGGCTGGCTTGTTGAGGCCATCTTTGAATGCAGAGAAGCTATTCGGATTGAGCCTTCATATCACAGAGCTCATCATTGTCTTGCTAAACTCTATCTCAAGTATTCAATGGAAGCAAAAACATAAAAATTAATATATATATATATATATATATATATATATATATAATTCATTGTCTCGCTAAACTCTATCTCGGTTTTTGTAATTAGCTTGGTTAAGGAGTCTTACGCATGTAAAGGAATGGGTTAAGGAGTCTTTACAGTTTTCCATAAGGGCATTTTAGGAAGATCATCTAAAAAAAGCTCACGTGGACAACACGTGATAGATTTTCCATCCAAACTTATGGGGCTGACTAACGAAGTGGCCACTTTGACACATGTTGGAACTGTATGAGGCTACTTTAGTACATTTTGAACATTGTGAGGCCATCTCGCAAACAACTTTCAGTTTGGGGGGCATTTTTATATTTTTTCCTTATTTTAAGCTTGCTAATGAATAAAAACTATTGTTTTTGTGAAACTTCATTCTTTTTAATAACATATGATAGCATGATGTTTGTGAGTATCATTTCTGTTGAACCCTCACGAGACTTCACTCATTTACTAGGGATGTTTAGAGGTTTAAAAGGCTTATTACATATGCTAAATGCAATCGTATCTCCCGCGGAAGAGGTCTTATGTTTCATTTTGTTTAACTTTATTTTTTTTCATTTGTATTGCTAAAAGACTAGTAATATGTAAGTTTGAGGGTATGATAAGTGCCGAATATTACATATTCAAATCCCTTAACCTACACACGTTAATCTCTTAGTTACATTGTAATATAATGTTTTGTGTCATTTTTATATTTTCTGTGTTTGCATGTCCTAGAGAATAAAATGCAATTAATTTCGGCTTAATATTCACTTTGGTCTGCAAGAAAAATGGTGGCTTCTAGTTTATTGCATCCACCCAATTTCATTAAAAGTCAAGAAATCAAAGAAGAAGAAGACCAAGCAATAAATTGCATGCAGTAGAGGGTGGTGTTGGATATTAAATGAACATAGTGGACTTTTGATGAAAACTCCACCAGAATAGAAGAAGCAAAGCAAGATAAAAATGGGCTGCTGAAATTCTATTTGGTCTGGAAGAGAAATGGTGGCTTCTAGTTTATTGTATTGGATTTGGATTACATGCTATTATTTTAATAATAGCATGTATGTTGTAATTTAATTAATGGTTAAGATTGAATTTTTCAAAATCTCTCTTTATTTTCTCTCTTATTAAAAGCTTCTAAAAATAAGTCAATTTCAAGATTCAATCTTAATCGTTAATTAAACTACAACATACATATTATTTTAATAACAGCATGTAAGTTGAATCCTATTGTATACCCAATTCCAATTTCACTAATAGTCAAGAAAACAAAGTGGAAGAAGACCAAGCAATAAATTACATGTAGTAGAGGGTGGTGTAGGATATTAAATGAACATAGTGGACTTTTGATGAAAACTCCACCGAAATAGAAGAAGCCAAGCAGTAGAAAAATGGGCTGCTGAAATTCTAAAGAAATAAATGCATGTGTTGACAAAACAAAGGTCTTTGTTCTCTTTTCCTCTGGACAAAGTGTAATACCCCGACAAATCACTATTTTCTTAAAGAGTTAAAGATTTCTTACTTAACCTGTTAATAATTCCTTAAAACAAAGCTTTAAACCAAGTGGCCTAAAGAACCCAAGCCCCTTAAGACTTTTTTTGAAGCAAAAACTCCAAAAACACCTTGGCTGGCCAAACACTCACCTTGTGACCACACGAGCACTCGCTCTTGTCCCGGGTGCAAACACTCACCCAGGGACCAAACAAGCACTTGCATGAACAATGTATTACCCCTTGTGCAAAACTCAATCGTACGTCTGAGCATTTTTTTACCTTTTGTGAACAATACATGAGCGCTCACTACTATAGTATGTGAGCACTTGCTGACGAGTCTTCAAACTATTGGACAATACACGTTCGTACGCTTGAAAATCATTTTTAACCCGTTGTGAACAGTACATGAGCGCTCGACACTATAGTACATGAACGCTCGCTGCTTTTCAGAAATTCACATACGAAGCTCACAGTTTTTCTACCCTATAAATACCCCCTCCCACGCCCTTTTCAACTCATTCTGCCCTTTGAGCCATAGAGAAAACCCTGCTTGTTTGATTTTTGAGAGTTTGTGAGGTTTGTAAGTGTTCTTGGAGAATGAGGAAGTTTGAAGCCTTGCTACCTTCTAAGGTGATTTCTTGACCCTTCCTTTATGCCCTTTTTAATTGCTGTTACTGATTTCCTAGTGTTACAAGTTTTAAAGACGCTATGACAAGCTCTTATACCCATCTTTCTAACAAAACCAAGAAATGTTTTCAAAAGGCTTTTAAACACCTATTTGATTCTTTGTGTTGTGTTTTCTTGTGATATTTGTGTTTATTTTGAGCCTAGGAAGGAAAATACCAACTCATAGCCTTAGATAGAAGCCTAGGACACATTTTTGGGGGTTTTTGGCCGAGCCCTACCCTCTTACCGAACGCTCACCTTAGTGAGCGAGCGCTCACCCAAAGAGCAGGTCACCAGTCCCCTTAGCCCCAATTGTGTGATACAAGGTTTTAGCGGCCCTTCTCTTTAGATGGAACCTCGTAGAGTTCTCTAGTATTGCTTATAATGATGAGTTGTGTTTCGTTATAGCAAGGATTCGTGATGTCAGAGGACTCGAGTGAGCGAACAAAGTAAGTCAGCTAACTGACCACGCGTATGATATGAGCATGTTTACTTTTTGTAATAACTTGGTAACTACTTTAATAACTAGTTGATAAGATGCATTGTATGACATGACACATCGGTACGTGCGGTATAATAGCCATGGGCTTACTATATATATGAGTTATTTTAGAAGTCCATCTTGTATCCTTCTTAAGTTCTTCTTAAGTCCTTCCAAGAATGATGCGGTTATTAAAATCATCATTTGATCAAAATTCAATAATGATCAATCACAAGCCCAATGATGATTTTAATAGTCACATCATTCTTGGAGGGATTCAAGAGGGACACAAGAGCGACTTGCATCATTACTCCTTACTATATAGACTTGATTATATGGTCAAATGTGTGTGTAGTTATATGAACCTTGGATCCAATAGTTATTCGTGACCGGCACAGCCATTGCCTAATAGTTGGTCACTACAGGACGTACATCATTGGTAGCCTAGGCCACCCGAGGTCGGACTCAGCCGGGCTGCTAGTGTTATGGATGGTAGCGTACAATGGTTGGGGCACCGGCATTGTATTACAGGTTCATCGAGACAGTGCCAACCCTGTTGACAATGGGTAATATCTCGAGTAGACCATATATAATAGTTATGACCTATAAAACATTAATTTTCTACATCAAAACACTTAGACGATTGCTGCCGGGAGTACACCACCCTTTATCAAACAAAATGATATTTTCAAGGTATATTAACGGAGACAGCACATCTTTTCAATGTTTATCAAAATTTCACGTTTATTTCTATTTAATAATCATGAGCGCATGTCATACACAATTGTGAAGTTTACTTACTAAGTTGTTAGACTTACTCGGTTATTATTCTTATAGGGAGTTTGTTCCTAGAACCCAAGAGTGGTATGGTTGCAACCACAAACTTTGCTTTAAGATCTTCATGTTGTTATCAAGTTTGCTTTATATTATTAGTTGTTTCATGTCTTCTAATTTGAGGATTAAACTTGTCCCTGTAATGATTAATAGATTTCTCAGATTTATTTCACATTCCTATGCATTAACTCTGATTATGCTTAGAGGGACGATTTTTCATTTAGCCACAAGTTGGTTGAACTAGGGTAATTGCCAATAACCCTATTAGACTGGTCAATGCCAATTTTTGGAGCGTTACACAAAGAGAAAGTTTCGGTGGAAACAAAGAGAAAAGTGCACATGGTATTAAATGATCTTAGGTGAAAAAAAAAAAAAAGAAAAGAAAGAGAATAAATAAAAAAATAAAAAAATAAAAAAAAAAGGAAAGTCAGGCGTGGGGGACTTTGCACGACATCTTATATATAGGACCTCGGCCGGTAGAACTAAGGGGAGAAAAGGGTGCTACGGGGGAGTCTAAAGATTCCCAATTTGCAAGCAAAATTTTATTGTCATTTTGCTTTGTTTTATGTTTAGTATTTTAATTATGGAATTTATTTTCATAATTATGAGTGGCTAATCTTTTAGTTAGGGCTATGGGTGAAGCTTAGTATTTTTATTATGTGTTCTTGAGACTATGTTTAATATGGTTTTTATAGAATAATGATTGAATGTTGGGAATGATTTTAATTTGAGAAAGATTTCATGTGGGCTAGTTTTTGATTCATTATCATTTTTGTTTATATCAAATGCTTACTTTTTGTTTGATTTGTTATGATTCGAATTTATAGTGAATGCTTAATCTTTCTTAATATGTCATTAAAATCAGATTTTTAATCAAACCCATGCTCAATCGACCTTATTTTTAATTAATGCTTTATTGATAAATCTTTTGATTAGGAGAGTTAATTCTCTACCTAGTTGAGTAAAAAAAATATATGTCTCAAGAATATGTAATAAAGTGCTAGGTGGATCCTTGAAGCCCTAGTGTTTTTCCCATTAATTTTTCCTTAACTCTATTTTACTTAATTTAATATTGTTAATTTAATCACTCAATTGCTCCACTTCTTAGTGGAAAACAAAAACTGAATCATTTTATTTTTCTGCACAATAATATAAATTTTACTTTAGTATCTACCATTCCCTGTGGATCGACCTCGGTTTTACCGAGAATTTATTACTTGTGATAGCCTGCACTTGGGTTTTGCAATCCTTTTGACGCAGCACTTAAAAATAACCAAAAAAATGCAAACACCTCATGATGGGTTTATCCAAAAAAATTACAAACACCGGCATCCTTTTGGTAAATTTGTGTTACATATATATACGGATGCGGTTACCCTAAAATTGCTATCCACGTCCGCAGATAGTGGATAGTTACGGTTAATATCTACTTGCATTTATAACCTTAGATAAAATAGAGAAAGATGATTTTTTTAGCTAAAATAGAGAGTAAATCTAGTGAGCCAAGTGTGAATACTCTTATGTTATCGTGAACCAGTTGCATCTCCTCATTATGTATATTGCAAATATTTTCCTAAGTGTTACTCCTTGATCATTGCTCCTTAGATTATCAGAATTACCTTTATTCCACTTAAATCTTTTATCCTTCCTATCATTATTGTAATAAAATTATGAACAACCACGATAGCAACTACAAGGAGCTAGCAATTGGTCTTTAATATCATAAGATGGCATTAGCTTTAAACATTTTCCACCTATTCTTCCACACACAAAAAGTTTGCTCAATCACACTTTGTTTTTTTGACATGTCCGCACAAGAGGAGGGAGGGGGATTCAAACTAGTGACCTTCGCTTCATTAGGCGTGATCTCAGCCATACCTCTTGGAGACTCAATCACACTTCTTAGTACTTGGTGAACGTAGTTAAACCTCTCTTCAATCCCATTTCCTCAACTAACTCATTGAAAATATGGAAAGTGGTATTCCTCCCCTTTTTAAGTCGGTAAGTATCATTTTCACTGAGGAATATGATAATGGACTGAAGAATATCCAATTAATCGCCAAGATCTCTCTAAAGAGATCCTAGGGCTATAAATGGGACATATGCCCCATTAATATAAATAACAATAAAATATTATTTATATTTTAAAAATAAAAAATTTTAAATAATTAAAAAATATTTTAAAAAAACTAAGGGCTGACCGGACCACCACCGTTGGAGCCACCCCAGACCGAAGCCACCCCATGGCCCATGGGGGTAGTCAGGCCATCCCCAACGGCCAAACTAAAAAAAAAAATTAGTTTGGCCCTTTGGCCACCCCCAGGCCCTTGGGGGTGATCCGACTACCCCCCAAGGGCCAAACTTAAAAAAAAAAAAATAAATAAAAAATAAATAAAATAAATAAAAAAAATTGTTTGGCCCGATAGGGGTGGCGGACCACCCGTTGGGCACGGGGAGGTGGCCGATTCGCCGATTACGGTGGCAGCCACCTATGGCCTTGGGGCCACCCAAGGAGCCATGGGACAGTAAGAGCCACCCACAATGACCATTGAGACCAACAGAGCCACCCTAGATAAATGTGGTGAGTAGAAGCCACCACAGTGAAGATGGGTGGCCTGTACCCCTTCTTTTATTATTTGATTTATTATTTTTTATCTTAACTAATATTTTATTTTTTTTTTTATTTTTTTAGTGGAATAGGTATCCCATTTGTGGCTCTAGAATTTATAAAACTTAAAAAAATAAAAATAAAAATAAAAAAATAAAATAAAAAAAAATTTGTTTGGCCAATAGGGGTGGCCAAACCACCCCCGTTGGGCCTGGGGGTGGCTTCGGCCGCTGGTCTGGGTGGCTTCCCTTGGGGGCCACCCCCAAGGGCCATGGGGTGGTCCGGCCACCCCTGGCCGGCCATTGGGGTAGCTTGAGAGCCACCCCTAGATAAATGTGGTGGTCTGGCCACCCCTGATGGCCAAGATGGGTGGCTAGCCACCCCTTATTTTTTTATTATTTGATTTATTATTTTTTTTATCTTAACTAATATTTTATTATTATTATTTTTTTAGTGGAATAGGTATCCCATTTGTGGCTCTAGAATTTCTAAAAAGAAATCATAGCCATGAACTGGATACGCTCCAGTCCATAATGGACTAGAGAGGATCCTATTCATTTCACTAAGGGGTATCCAAAATACTACAACTGACTTATAGTAAGTCAATCCTTCAAAATGTGAGGCATCCTGCTAGCCTTGTGGATGAGTGTGATTTTTTGTTTTTGCTATTGGAATGGATTATCTGCTACACATGGCAATATGGAACCGAGCCTAAGATTGATTTTGGACTTATGAATCACTTTTGACTTTTGTGGCTTTTGCATGTGAAGTTTGTGGGTCATGTGGGCATGTCGATCTAATTCCCAACAACGCTCAAATGTAACCTTAAGATTTTATTTTTTATTGGGAAAAGTTCTCATACCCCATCAAATTACTACTTAATTGACAATGTTCTCTTAAATCCCTCCAAACTACCAAAAAGTTGTCAGTACCTCCCCCCCAAAGGGGTTGGCCGAACACCACCGCCCACATTCCTTATTCCTTGTAATGCCCTATAAAATTAATTAAATGGTAATTAACTCTCTAGTTCGCTTCCCAACTTTATTCCACAATAAATAAGACTCATGGATTTCACATTATTTGAAGAGAGTTTGCATAGGAAAAACTTAGCTATATTAACCAAAAATGATATAATTTATCAGACTATGAACATTCAGAAGCATAAATGAATGATCAAAGACTGCTAACATTTGGCCTTAAATAACATTTATGTATCATTAATATAGACTTAAAGCTTCCAAACAAACATTTCTATAATGAGGACAATATATGTCATTCACTTGGCATCTTCATCCCAATGAATTTCTCACTCTAGAACCTGGCAATCTACTAATCTGCAAAAACATCGAAGTGTTCAATAGGTGGATGAAAGTAATTGCATAAGTCCATAACTTAGTAAGTAAATTGTTATGAGACTGATTTATGCAATGAGTCTTAAGGAACAGTTTGTAACTTCCAATTATTAAACATGGGCTTTCACAAAAACGACACGTATTGTCTCTATTATTTTCCCACTAGAAAATGTGATTTGTTTTAAAAAGGGGAATGTGACATTTTGGTAACAATCACTAATATTTTAATGCAAGAAAATCATTTGGTATACATATATATTTAGATTTTTCATGAATCATAGTTTTCCTCCGTATGGTCATTCCAAGCCTTTAACCCCTTCTTGGTGGGTTTGGCATTGTCCTGAGGGATCCATAGTACAACATCAATGCCATGAATATTATCGCATACCGTCATATATTAGTAGCCTGGCCAAGTCCAACCTTGGGTGGCCCATGCTACTAGTAAATTCGTACTAGTGACCCCATTCGTACATGGTGTGCCAGTCACAAAACAACTATTGGATCCAAGGCCAAACATAACATACACATAAATCTTTATGACCATAGGGTCAAACACATATGGTAGTAAGTTCATGGTCGTTATACCACACGTACTGTTGTACAATGTCATACGATATATACTATAAATCATATGTTAAGCAACTATTTGTTTGAAGCAGGTATAAACATGTTACAAAAATTATTAGGCTCATAGCATATTCTTTGAAAAGTAAAGCATGCTCAATTCACACTTGTGACTTGGTTTCCATCCAAATAGACGGATTTGATGGATGATAATTTTTTGCCAACGTCAAATATATTGTTGTGGTCTTTCGTCGATTTTTAAACATTGGGCCCCAAAACATAAATGCGTGAATACTTCAGGGGTAAAATGCATTTTTTTCATTATTTTATTAAGGTTATTTTTGTCAATTGGGGACATTGATAATTTTTTGGTAATTTGAAGAGGACATGTCCCAATTGAAGTTTAGAGAGAACATTGTCAATTGAGTAATAATTTGAGACGATATGTGGACTTTTTCCTTATTTATTTCATGGGAAAAATACACATATCATCCTCAAACTATCACCTTATTGTTAATGTTTCTCCCATACTATTGAGTGAGTCAACGTCTTACAAATTACTAAAATCTGTCAATGTCCCTCCAATGATAAAAACATCTTCATAAAAATTATATATATAAAAAAAGGGGGGAGGGGTTGGGGGGCTTCCATAGCTATCGTTTGGCCAAATAGGGATGGTTGAACTATCTCAATTATGATAACAACAATTCGTACAACTAATTCTCACAACTAGAAAAATAAATATCCGACCAATGGCATAGTGCTAAGCATAGTTGAATCAGATTTCTCAGTGGCAAAAGTCAATATATCGAAGTTGACAAAGCTGATACCCGAGAAAAGAGTGGAGGAAAATCAACTGAAGAAATGGTGGCGATAGAAAATGGGTGGGAAGGGGGATTATATAGAGTATGGAGCTAACTTGACATTTGTAAATTTAGAAGAAACTAAGATTTATGGACTACAAATGAAGTGACATAGACTTGATTGCCAATTTTACGATCAACAGGGTTGGTGATGAAGGAGTTGTTTTGGCCCTTTAAAGGGGAGGGGGTAGAGATGGGTTGGTGGCTGAACCACTCCCAAATTGCCATGGGATGGTTTGGTCACCCCTACAACCTTCTCGTTTTTTTTATTTTTTTTAATTAAAAAAAAAGGAAAGTCCACATACCCCCTCAAATTACCACACAATTGAAAATGTTTCCCTTAAACTTTCAATTGTAACAATTAAAGATGTAAACCCGGTCCCGGTTATTGGCCAAAACTGGGAACCGAAACCGGGGTACGCAGTTTTTCATTTTTGAAAACCGGAATCAGAACCAGGTACCCGGTTAACCGGTTATATAATAACCAGCCGGTTCCGGTTGGTACCCGGTTATCTGAATCGGATAACCGGTTATTTTAATTTTTTTACATTTTGGGCTTATTTTAGGTATTTGGCCTAACTTTTGGGCTTAATTTAACCATTTTATGCCCCATTTTTTTTTAAAAAAAAAATCAAAAATCAAAAATCAAAAATAAAAAATAAAAAATAAAAAATATTAATAAATATACTCAATTCGAATATATATAAAATTAAAAATATATTATTATTATTATTATTATTATTATTATTATATATATATATACCCGGTTACCCGAGTATTTAAAAACCCCAAAACCGGTAACCGACCGGTGCCTTATTTTTACCCCTAGTAACAATCCCAAAAAAAAAAATTATAGGTGTATTTTTGTCTTTTTGACAAAACTTTATGGTCATTTTTGTTTTTTTGTTGGCATTGGGGGGAATATTGGAAATTTTTTGGTAGTTTGGGACGGACATTGTCAATTAGGTAGTAGTTTGAGGAGAATATGTGGACTTTTCCCCAAAAAAATAATTTAAGGTCATTTTAATCTTTTTACCAACTTTGGGAGGACATTGACAAATTTTGATAGTTTATGAGAGACATTGATTCAATCAACATTTTGGGAGAACATCAACAATAGGTGATAGTTTGAGAAAATATGTGTATTTTTTCCTTATTTATTTATTTCGTTCTTTCTTTTTCCTTTTTGTCTTAGAAGTTCAACAATTTTATGCCAACTAAAATTAGAAACCAGGCTTTAACAAACATTTTGACAATAAATAACATGGAGAAACTCATTAAAAGAAAAAAAAAAAAAAATACAACGAGGAGAAATTAAAGGACTACCCAACACCACGCAAAGGGAGAAGAACCCCACTTTTCTCTCTTGACTTTTATCATTGCCATCCATTCTCAACTCTCCTTCAAACACAAGACCCATATGAATTCCCTACCTCCATAGCCCCTGCTATTGCACCCCCTAGCTAGCCAGCTGCTACCAATATTCCAAATTGCCGGCTCAACCCATGGCACGAGCCGTGTGCACCATATGGACCCTTTGTGCAATATTGGTCTCAGCCACCCTTGCACAAGGCATAGGTGTTAACTGGGGTTCCCAGACATCGCACCCTTTGCATCCTAGCATTGTGGCTGGCATGCTAAAGGACAATGGCATCACAAAAATCAAACTTTTCGATGCAGATCCTTGGACAGTCAGTGCCTTCGCTGGGACAGGCATTGAGGTCATGGTCGGTATTGCCAATAATCAATTGAAGGACCTTTCCGACAGCTACAGTAATGCCAAAGATTGGGTTAAACATAATGTCTCCAAACATATTCGAGATGGCGGCGTCGATATAAGGTTCAAATTAAAATATACTTTTTGATTAATATTGATATGTTTCTTGAATATTCCTACACTGTTTTTTTTTTTTTTTTTTTAATTTTATTTTTTTTTTATAATAATCGGGGTATTAATTGGGGTGAAGCCTTCACCTCGACTCTGGGACACCATGCAAAGCGCTCTCTCCATATAGGTTGAGTAAAGCTTAAGCTTTCGCCCATGGGTGTGGCCCCAAAGAATTATTCATAATGAAAGGGTTAATAAGCTGTTCAGTACCTAGTTTTTCACTTTTTTTCTTTTTTTTTTTTTTTCCCACCTAGGTTTTAAATCGTATCACAAATGATATCTGACTTATGGGTAAAGTCTAATTTAATACCTTCGTCACATTCCTATCAACCGAACTAATTTTGGCCACCCCATTTCGGCCCTGGGGATGGCTCAGCCATCCTCAATTGCCAAAATGGTGATGGCCGGCCACCCCCCATTGGCCCAAATGGGGTGGTCGAGCTACCCCATATTTGTCTTTTTCTTTTTTAAGTTTTGATTTTTTTTTTTAATTAGTTTTATGATTTTTTATTTTTGTTAGGACACGTGGCATATTTTTGTTAGAACACATGTCAATCTGTTAGTTTAATTAACGGAATGGTGACAAAGGTACTAAACCGGCATTAAAAAAAAAAAAAAAGTGAAAACCTAAGTACTAAAAAAGTTATTAACCCTATAATTAAAGGGTTCGAACCTCAGACCTAATGCTTCACAAGGCATCATGGCCAAGAGACTTACCACTCGAGCCAACCTCTTGAGAATTTTAGTCCTATGGTGATTTTATAACATGTTTTCATTTTTGCTGATCTAAATTGTGCAGGTATGTTGGTGTTGGAAATGAGCCATTCTTAACGGGTTTCAATGGTACTTATGTTAAGACAACTTTTCCGGCATTAAAAAACATTCAGAAGGCTCTTGATGAGGCTGGCTATGGAGACAAGATCAAAGCCACAATACCCCTTAATGCTGATGTATATGAGTCACGTTCAAACAACCCATCTGATGGTAATTTTCGCAAGGATATGCGTGATCTTATGCTTCAAATAGTACGTTTCCTCCATGACAATAAGTCACCATTTTTGGTAAACATATACCCTTTCCTCAGTCTTTATGACAATTCCAACTTCCCAGTGGATTTTGCCTTTTTTGACGGTGGCTCCAAGCCAATTCAAGATAAGAATGTCCAATACAACAATGTGTTTGATGCAAACTTTGATACACTCGTTTGGACATTAAAAAAGAACAACTTTGGAGACTTGAAAATCATTGTCGGAGAAGTCGGATGGCCGACGGACGGTGACAAAAATGCCAACACAAAGCTGGCTAAAAGATTCTACGATGGTTTCCTTAAGAAAATGGCAAACAAAAAGGGAACCCCGCTCCGGCCAGGACCGATGGAAGTGTATCTCTTTGGCCTTCTCGACGAGGATATGAAGAACGTTGCACCAGGGGATTTTGAGCGCCACTGGGGGATTTTCCAATATGATGGGAAGCCCAAGTTTTCGATTGACTTCTCCGGCCAAGGGCGTGAAAAGATGCCGATAGCCGCAAAGGGAGTCCAATACATGGATACCCAATGGTGTGTGTTGAAGAAGGATGTTACGAACATGACGGGGACGGGACCGGATGTTGACTATGCATGCTCCAACTCCGACTGCACGAGCTTAGGTTACGGGTCATCGTGCAACAGCATGGACGTACGTGGGAACGTATCGTACGCTTTCAATATGTACTTCCAAATGCAAGACCAGAGTGTTGAGGCTTGTGACTTCAATGGGCTTGCTGAGATCGTAAAGCAAAATCCGTCAAGAGGACATTGCATGTTCCCGATAATGATTATGAGTGCCGGAAATAGGATTGGTTTGGCATATGGAGTAAATATTTTTGCTGGATTGTTGTTGATCAGCTTGTTTGCAACAATGTGAAATTATCGAAGCCATGAAGCCGGAGATCGAGTTGATGCTATACGTTAGAAAGTATGGTCTTTTGTATGTTTTTTTAATTCAAATTCTTTAAGGTGTATATTTCTCATGATAATGATGCCAAAATTGCCATCAAAATTGAACCACTGATTTTTATTTTATTTTTAATAGTAATTTTTTAAAAAAAATTAACATCATTTACTAAAAAACGAAGAGATATTATTTTATTAGTAAAAATAATGGGTATACAATATTCTCATTTCTTTGGTACATCTTCATAATCATAAAATTAATACAACAATTCTTAATTTTGAAAGACCTTTCTCCTAATATTAAGCAACACCATTTTAGTAACAACATACACCACCAAAGTGTTAATTATACCTTAATCAAAAAACCAAATCAACAATATTGTTTCTTTAACTATAATCTAAACCAAACATCAACCAAGCATTGTCTCTAATTGATCACTGTTTGAACATCGCTTCACTTCGTTCACTCCGCTCCGTCTACTCGGCCAATCTCTGGTATTCCAATATTGCTCTCTATGACCGAGAGAATATGAGCCACTAGTTCCAATCAAAACTTACACAAATTTGCCATTGCCCTTTCTTTGAGTAAGTTCTAAATTCATTTCCCTTTATAGCTAGGTTGATGCAAAAAATTAAGAAACCATCTAATGCCTCACCAAACAAATATTCTAGTATATAACAATCCAATGATCGCATGGTCAGTAATGAGGAAAATGTACACTTCCAAGATCAACACAAAAGTTAAACATGGACATGTTCCTTTGCAAGGCAATCCAATGAAAACATCATTATTATTTTGTATGTTATGCCCACAACTCAATGTAAAACTCATGCAACCAGTACATCTATACATGCATGCTAGATCCAAAGTGGCTTCAATAGGACAACAACCAATTCGGTAACAAAATGCTTTGTTGAACATCCAAAGGGCTAAGAACTTTTTATTATTATTTTTTTTAAAAAAAAAAAAGGAAAAGAAAAAAAAAAAAAGCAACAACATTTCTTTGAGAGTTCCAAGAGGAAATTTTGTAGGCTAGAGTGAGACAACCCAAAAGCTAAACACCTGCAGCGAGAAAAGTAAATAGAGACAAGAGCTGCAAATTAATAAACAAAACAAATTTGCAAAAGAAAATAAAAGAAAAGCCAACAACAAGAAAATCAAAACACTTCAACCATGAATTTGCAACCCAGACAAAGAGATGTTGCAGTTCATAGGATTTTCGTGAAGGAATGGCTGAAATGAGGAATTGGGAAGAAGAGACAAACGAACTTTTCAAGAGAACATACAACAAGGATTTTTTTTTTTTTTTTTTTTTTTGAATCAACTACTATGAATTTGAACTTTTGAGCATCCTCCTTTACACTGTTAGAATATATTGTGATATTATTAAAATGAGAGCCCCTACTATCAGGTCCATCCTGATAACACCCATTTTGCAATCTCCAATTACTATGTGGCACATCATCAATTTAAGAAAAATACAAAAAATAAAAGTGAGAACAATGACAACAAACCAGAGAAAAAAAAAAAAAAAAAAAAAAACTAGTAGTCGACAAGACCCAGGCCAGACCCGTGGGTCTGGTCGGCGGTGAACGCCTCAAACCCCGCCGGCCGTGACCCGCCTCAAAACCCATTTCTAATGCCTCAAAACCCGTTTCTAATGTCTCAAAACTCGTTTTTGGATTCAAAACTAAAACCTAGAAATGTAAGGTTAACCCTTTAGGAATTTTATCACCATAAAATCTAGTGTATTTTGGTCCAACTTATTTTTGTACACTTTTTATGTTTTTTCTTATGCGTCAGTTATTGATTGGGGGCTATAAAATGGGTGTTATCAAGATGGTCCTGATAAAAGGTTTTTTCTATTAGAATATATTAGCACGGATTGTAATTGATAAAATCAAATCAGGTATATTGATTTGATTTTACCAATCATACCATTTTGTATCATCTTCCATCCCTATAAATGGGGATCATTTGTATTGTAAAATCATTCATTGAATAAAAGTATAATGTAATCCTTAGGGCTTTATCCGTGGATATATAAGGTCATAGACCGAACCACGTAAAAATATTTTGTCACTTGTCTATTTTATTATCGCTATTTTATTATTCCGCATTTTATATTCATAGCATTATGAATTTTTTCATGGTGTCAGAGCTGTTGGCTAACGCCAAACTTCGATCCTAACTATCTTGTGGATTTCATTTCTTTTTGCCTATCATGATTATTCTCTTGCAGTGCTCACAAATTTTCAAGGTGAAAGTTAGTTTGATTTACTGCAAAGGCGTAGGAACAATGCGCATCCAGTTCTTCTTTGACCCTGTTGGCTTTGCTTGTTCTCTGCAAGATTGTGTTCCAGCCCACACAACGCACACAGCAAGTGTGACAATGAGCCTTTGGTGGGTGATGCAGTGAGAAGTTTTTGCAAAGATCGACATCTTGAAGGCAATGAGGGATTCAATGAGCATCCACGAATGGATGGGGCAATTGGGTGAATTTTTATTGATTGATTTGGTAGCAGATATTGTTCATTCTATTATTGTATATCCAAAAAAAAAAAAATTGTATGTTGCTGATGCAATGTGTGAGAGACGAAGAAAAAAATAAAAAATCAAAAGAG
>NC_081551.1:5712642-5713463 GCF_901000735.1 Corylus avellana | reverse complement strand
GAGAGCTTTGAATTTGATGAACTTGTGTACAACTGCCATTTTAGAGGAGTATCCAGACATAGTCTTCTCATATGGGTTCAGTGATGAGTACAGGTAGTACATTTCGCTAGTCAATAGTGTTAGCTCTGAATGCATTACTTGTGAATTATTAAGTTCCCTAGATGAAGCTTCACGGTTTCTTGGTGGTATGACTTGCAGTTTTGTTTTCAAGAAGACATCCAAGTTCTACCAGAGGCGTGCCAGGTTTTTAATCTGAACTTAACTCTGATATTCTGTGGTCTTTGATGCATGTAAGTGGTTGTCTGTTGGGGATCAGTGATGTCACGTGTGAGTACTGGAAATTCCTTTCATTTTTAATTTTACTTTCGTTGCACACACAAGAGACCCTATGAAAGTAGTGTACTACTATTATTGATCAAAACTATAGCATCAAGGACCATAGTAATTAAAACAGGCATGAGAAATATTAGCATTTTCTTCACTGTACTAAAATGAAATAGCATAGGCAACTAGGCACACCCTGCTTATAGCATAGAGATATGATTGTTCTGGATCCCTATCCTAGTTTATGTTTTGTAACAGTCACTCGATTTGCAAGTTTCAATCATGAGATTTTACTTGATTTGTTATTTATTTATTTATTTATTTTTTTTAAAAAAATCAAAATTGTTAACTTGCTGCCCTAAATTGATCATGCAGCAAACTTCTATCCCTCATTGTATCCTTATTCTCTTCTGTATATGTCATGAAATGGAATGAAATTTTCTCTGAGAAGGAGTTGAAATATCCCCCATCATTTCAGTCACGGGTAATATGCTGTG
>NC_081551.1:5712411-5712561 GCF_901000735.1 Corylus avellana | reverse complement strand
GAAATGATATTTCTGAATCTAAGAACAAACTTGAAACTTAAAAGAGGAAATTCATCAACCATGTGGTTATATCTTACTATTCACATTTATCTTTTTTTTTTTTTTTTTAATCTTCATTTTCGGGCCCTTGTAATATCTTGTATGATAGTT
>NC_081551.1:5693998-5712391 GCF_901000735.1 Corylus avellana | reverse complement strand
ATGTTAATAACCTGCATGACACTTGTCTCTGGATGTTGGTCAAAGAAGGAGAGACTGAAAGGGAAGCACAAGAGTTTTTAAAGGTGCTAATTTTAAGTCTTTTTATGCATATTTATGAATATGTATTTTACATGCATATATTTATTGTACTTATCCCCCCCCCCCCAAAAAAAAAAATGCATATACTTATTGCAAGTAAAATTAAGTGGTAGGGTATTTTCTTAATTACCCCACATGCATTGTTATTATTTATAAAGGAAAGTTACACACTTCAATTGTTTCCTATTTTACATTTTTCCTATACCAAACTGTACATTATGTTCTTTTAACTGTTACTTCCATTGTTCTACTGATTTTTGGGTCACCATTTACTTGTTTATAGTTTAACTACTTGGCGGCAGATTTAAGCAAATTTTAGTTCATTTATTTGGGTTTTAATTTTTGTCCAGTTTCATATTCAAATAATTGTTTTGGTTTCCTGAACCAGCATACAGAATTATTTTTTTGAATCCCCATGTTTGTTCATAGTTATGTTGTACCTCTAAATTCCCAGGGCACCCAAAAACAACAGAAAAATGAGCTGCTTTTTCAAAAGTTCCGTATCAATTACAAAAACCTTCCTGCAATGTATCGTCAAGGATCCTGCATTTTCAAAACTGAGGTAATCTTGTATTCTACTACATGAGATCTAGCTCAAATGGTATCTCCTTCCTCCATAACAGTGGTTTGGAGGGTGAAATTTGTGGGTTCTATTGGGTGTGCATGTAACCTACCATTAAAAACAAAAAAGGGAGTATCTTGTTGATCTAAGCATTCAATATTTAACTTTTTGTTTCTAATATATATATATATATATATACTTATCAAAAAAAAATTTAACTTTTTGTTTCTTGGAATTGACCATGATGTGAATATAAAATTATTAAAGGAGATTTTGGCTATGTTTGCTAATGTTTTTGTTTTTTACTTTCAGTTACTTAAAACAAAAACATTAACAAACAACTCAAAAACACAAAACACTCCTCAAAATACAAAACATTTTTTATAAATCTATATTCTTCCCTTGTTGTAGAAATATTTCGACAAAACAGGTGCTTAACTTTTGAAGAGGTAAGAGCTAACTTGTTATTCAAAAAAAAAAGGTGGCTGTCTGGCCACCCTAAGTGAAGGAAGGGTGGCCGCGGCCACCCCTATGCTTGTCAAGGTTGCCACACGGCCACCTCGACCTAGTCATGGTGGTCGCGCAGCCAACCCTATCCTAGTCGCGGTGGCCGCCTGCTACCTCTCTCCCCCCTGAAGGTGACCACACGACTACTCTCTTTTTTTCTTTTTATTTTTTTTACAAGTAAGGCTCTACATCTGTTTGGATTTCTCAAAATAACTAGGTTTCCTCTATAAAAAACATTTTCTCAAATATGGACCCCACCTAAATACACTTATAAAAACAATTCTCACCTTTATGTCACGTCAAAACATTTTTTCAAACAAAAAACACAAAACAAAATACGTTAACAAACATAGCAATTGAATCTATTTTTTGTTCTCAGTTGCTCATGTTTTATAAACTGTGAAGATCGTTGAACTCCTCATAATATTTTTGAACAGAAGCGTTGCAAGAAACACATGTTCTCCATTGTATTACATTATAGCATTATTAATGTGCAATGAGTCAGATTGAAAATTATGTTTTTCTCTTAATTGCCATGAATAACAGTGCTTTGATGGAAAGAAAGACTCGATGAGCCGGAGTTTGAGCATTATTACTATGGTATTTTTCTTTCCCGTGACCAAATATTACTATCCGACATTGTTTAGGTGGAAGAAAATGTAAAGTACAATGAGAATGGCACTCCTGTTAAAAGACTTAGGAGAAAAGCAAGAATTGTCCAATCAGAGAATATAGCTGGGAGAAGCTTTTGGAACGAGCTTCCAAGTCTTGCGAAGGAGGTGGGTGGTTTTACTGAGGATGTGGACAAAATCAACCCAGAGTATGTTAGGTTCTTCCAATTTGAGAACAAATTGATGCCATCTACATGGATTGTAGTTAGAATTGATGGCTGCCATTTTCACAGGTAAATTTATTACATGCATGACAACAGAACTCATTGTTGGTACTGAGTTGGACAATTTTTTTCCCCTTTGTTGCTAGTCAATTGAAGTTGGAGCATTGTATGATAGACTCCACTTCACAATTGTAGGCTTGATCATCAATTTGCTTAATTCTTTTGGTAAGGACATGAAGATCATTAGTCATACAAGCATGCACTTACTACTCCAGGCTTTCACAATTTATGGCAGAAGCAAAAGTGTTCATCCCTTGTATTCTCATTTGTTGTCCAAAGTATAAATACAACTCTTACAATAGAACAATGTGAAGATATGGTTCATTCAACATCCTACTTTGTGAGAAACAATCTCTGAGAATCAAAATAGTAATAGCTTAGGTGAAGAAATTAAAGAAGACTCCCTCAGACGCAATTGTTTCCCAATCTGTGATGCATGGAATTTTGTTATTTGATTATCCTGCTAAGATCCAGTTTGTCTTTTGGTAGATTTTCTGAAGTTCATGAATTTGAGAAGCCAAACGACAAACAAGCTCTGAACCTTATGAATTCATGTGCAGTGGCTGTGTTAGAAGAGATTCAAGATATAATATTTGCCTATGGGGTCAGTGATGAGTACAGGTGTGGCATTTTTTTTCACATCTTTAAGCTTTCGGATGTTATAGTTCTACCTAATCACATCGATGGTGTCATCCAGCTTCGTTTTGAAGAAGGATTCTCAATTTTATCAACGCCAAGCAAGGTTTTTCTCCCACATTTTTTTTTTTCTTTGGGTTCCTTGAATGCTGTTTTTAAATAGTATTTATGAGGTAATATGATGTTGGGATGGAGGAACACGAGAGACAATTCTCTCCTTGCCTGTTTTGTAAGCCATGATGTCTATGAGGGGAAGTTTGGATCCACAATTTTAAGGGTCCCATGCAGGGGACATCTAATGTTTGATGTATAGCTGATTAAGTTTTCTTAATGAGATTACAACGTAAAAACTCTCTGAGCATTCTAAAAGACTGTCCAGCAAGCAGAAGATAAAGGTCAACTGATTAAATATATCCTTGATTGGAATTTCCCATGTGGTGAATTCAAACTTCTTTGTATGATCATCTTTATTCATTGTCATTATACGTTTATTAACCATTATCAAAATGCGGGTAGTGACCGAGACTAAGACATCATGAGTAATGCTCAATGCTTTTCCTATCCCTCAAAGAACTTGTTAGGGATTGCATTTAAGAAATAGAGCTTTTAAGTCAAAAAGTGTTTTTTGGCAAAAGCTTCATTTTTAAGTTTTTGTTAAAAGTGGGTTTTGGTAATTTTTAGAGTAAAAAAGTAAAACTTTTGGAATTTTTTACCAAACATGCCAGCTTTTGTTTGGCACGCCTTTTTAGGTACTAAAAGTACTTCTTAAGCTATCTAATGCAATCCCTTTTGCCCTAAAAGTACTTTTTAAGCTCTCTAACGCAATCTCAAACAGGTCTGAAGGCACCTTCAGGTAAGGGCACTCTTTTAGGTACTCTAAATGTTAGTTGTTCAGACTTTCCTTGTGTGAAATTCTATTTCGCAAGAAATGTTTTTGTAAGAATAGACTCTATCATTTGAAATGATCGATCAAAGGAGTGGAGTACCAGTTAAAGCTTTAAGATGAAATGGTTTGTTGAGAAACTTTTTGGTCTCTGTTATGTTGTGTTCTGTCCAGGTTCTTTTGCCCTGATAGGGGTCCATACTATTTATATATTTTTAATTTGGAAGAAAGTTGTTGCAATTGTTTCTCCTGAAATTTTATAGTCTTGAAATCACTTTTGCAGTGAAATAGTGTCTATCATTGTATCATTCTTCTCTTCCATGTACGTAATGAAATGGAAAGAGTTCTTCCCACGGAAGGAATTGAAGTACCCTCCTTCTTTTGATGGGCGTGCTGTATGCTATCCCTCATCTAAGATTCTTCAAGACTATCTGGCATGGAGACAAGTTGATTGTGAGTATTAAATTAATTTTTACAAATAATAATAACAATGTAATTACTTGAAAACATTGAACTTTTGGATTTTTGTACACCTGCAAAACCAAATTAATGACTTTTGCATACAATGCATAAATTTTTTCTTTCTTAGAACATGGTTGTAACACATTGCAGGCCACATCAATAATCAGTATAATACTTGTTTTTGGATGCTTGTTATCAAGAAAGGAAAAGGCAAAAGTGAAGCCCAAAATTATCTGAAGGTACTAGAACCTGGTCACCTTTCTCAAAGGCTTGTTCCTTTACTTTTCTTTGATTTACTTCCTTTCTATGCATGCTTGTTCTGTACTTCAAATTTGCTCTGCTGATTTAATTTTCTTTTTCTTAATTTTCTTTATGATGTGTTTTCTTGTTCTAATGAAATTTCTTTCACCCCATAAGGAAATCATGTTGTTGCCTTTCTAAGATGGAATGCATACTGCAAGCTAGAAAATTAGTCAAGGCATATGGAATTGTTAGCCTTAAAGCTTAAGCCTAAAGTATCTCCTCTCAGGTTTACCTCGGATCAAGGAGTTCCATGGAGAGTTTATAGTTATAATATGGTCTTCATTTCAAACCCTTTTTAAGAGTTATATTGTTGGAAAATATAGTTCTCTGGCCACCAATCACTAAGTGCACTCCCCTGATGAGAGTAGTTAATGTTTTGTTTTACTGTAAGTTAATTCCTCATTGAAGATTTTTGTTTTAGTGCTTGGAGTTAGATACCTCCTTAAGCTTGCGGATTTTAAAGTTTCTTCTACAAGCAGTTAAAAAGCTGATACTCTATATAATTGTTATTCTAAACTCTGATTCTAAGAAAAACATGTATATATCCCCAATAACTTCATAACCTAAAGTAAATACACTACAAAATAGAGCATCAAAGTTTATTTGTAGATCTCTCCTCCCCTTCTGAGAAACAAAGGGGGTGGAGCAAATAAAGAGTTTTGAGAATACTATATCAATTAAACATGAAAGACTTGATCACTAAGCAAGAAAGTGATACTAGCGCAGGTATAGTGATGTTAATCTTGTTCTAGGGAAG
Source organism: Corylus avellana (assembly GCF_901000735.1). Taxonomy (NCBI): domain Eukaryota; kingdom Viridiplantae; phylum Streptophyta; class Magnoliopsida; order Fagales; family Betulaceae; genus Corylus; species Corylus avellana. The sequence continues at coordinate 5,707,287 of NC_081551.1, read as the reverse complement.
CCTTGCGGTTTAAGCTTCATTATTAATAAAATTTACTAATACCATTATTAGCCCAAGAATGGAGATGCATTTTTGCACTTGTTTCCATACATGTTTCTTGGATGGTTCCCTGGTATCTTTTTAATAGGAATATTTATCTAATATTTATTATGAAAAATATTTTACTTACCGAAAAAAGTTATTATAATACTTCCAAAACCAGCAGTCACATGGGCTTCAAAGCCAGTGCTCTGCACTCAAAAATTCCATGTCTTTTTAAATATGCCAATGCTATGTTACCTTGTCTAGTTTGTGATAGTTATAATGTAACTTTAGTTTAGGTTTTTTCGTATACTTCTCGTGTACATGGGGCGCCTTACACTTTTAATGATATCTTGATTATTTATTAAAAATAAATAAATAAATAACGTAAGTTTGGTCTGCATCATTTTGAAATTTATGTTATAGTGAGAGAAGGCATCCTTATGAATGTCAACTGCTAATGATATTTGCTGATTACTTATATAAAAAATTGAATGTCAGCTGTTAATCTTCTGTTCAAATTTTAATGTCCAGGGTACTCAAGCACAAGAGAAGAATGAACTACTTATCAAGGAATTCAACATTAACTACAATGAATTAGAAACCATGTTCCGGCAAGGTTCCTTAGCCTTTTGGGAGAAGGTAATCTTCATCTCCTTATCAGACGTAAGTCTTACTATATACTATCAATGGAACTCCTCCTAGATTCTCTTGAACTTGTGCCAGTCCTTCAAAATGTGTGGGTGACAACTTGGCAAACATGATAAAATGTGGATAGAAGTGAATTTCAGCCGGTCTTTGAGCTCCTTTGGTCAATGCTTAGATGTCCTAAAGCTGATGCCACTCTAGGACCGAGTTTGTAGGTCTATTTGTTTCATACTGAGCTCAAGGTCTGTTTGGGAAATAGAGTTTTTGTATGTAAAAAAAGCCTAAAAGAAATTTATAAAAAACTTCTTTCTCAACCTTCTCCCAAAACACAGTTTTGGGCTTTTTTTTATAGCAAAAAAGTGCTTTTTAGTTTTTATCAAAGGGACTCATTTTTGTTTGGCACAAAAAAATACTTTTTAAACTCCTTAACGCAATTCCAAACATGCTCTTCATGTCTAATTATATGTGATACGTATATTAGATGAGCTAGGTAGTGAGTTATGTCATTTTGATAACTTTTGTTTAGAGATCAGATTGTCAACTGTCTGTCGAGCAGAAAATAGTAAAGGTGAGAAAGTTGGGACAAATAGTTTGGTTGGTTTCCTTCAATCTTAATGGTTTGTGGTTTACAACATCCTAGTTCTTAGTAGTGTTTCCTTGATAATTTATCCTCCCAAGCTCAGATTATGGTTTTGTATGCAGGACATTACTATGACACATGAGAACACAGCATCTGTTGAAACTTCTCACAGGAAAGTTATTGTAGAACATTGTGATATAATCAAGCCCGACTTTTGGGAAGCACATCCAAGCATTCTTGATGAGAATCCACCTACTTTTTGAAGCATTGATTCACTATTTTTCTTACCAACATGAATCTCATGGAAAAGTTCCATTGCCTTAATTTTTTGTATTTTGTATGCATATGAAGTTTTAATCCATCAGCTTTTCCAAGTTCTTGAGAGTTAGAAATTGAAAATATCACAACTCTACTTTCGACTAATATTTAACCTTAGAATTTCAATTGTAATCATGGATATAGCTACATTCAAAAGCATTGCAATTTGGATCCCCAATAAGTAGAAGTCATTTTTCACTTGCTCTCTTAGTTTGCTCCTCTTATCCGTTTTTGCTTTCTCCCAACCCCAAAGCTTGTCTCCACCAACTTTACCTAAACTCCAAATCCCCCTAAACTGCAACCTCTTTTTCTCCATGGCTTACCGGATGAACTCACCCTCTTCAATTAACAATCACCTTCATCCTCCCGCCCTTTCCCTTGCCTCCACTTCATCACTGCTGGAGGCCCACACTCAACCGTGACCCCGATGAGAGTGATTATGTTGGCACCAATATCTATGATAATGTCATTTTTATCTACATCCAATCTTACAAGAAGCTGCTGTTGAAGCTGTACAAGGACTCACCCATCGTCGTTAATGTTTTACTTTCTGAAAATCAATTCAAATAATAATCTCCGGGTTAAAGTGTATAGATTCAGAACGCGGGAGCATAGACTTTGTCATACCCATGAAGGCAAGGATGGGAGGTACAAAAGATTTGGTCTTTACATAAGTCTATGAGGTTGAGACTGGACAAGTTGGACGGTCCAAAAATAAAGGGTGGGTCGGCAGTTTTGAGGGTTATATTATGGTCTTCCAGTTCAAGATTGTTTTGGGTGTGAGTCATTACCATTGGTTTTCGATTTTGAGTTGGGTTTAGAATGCTGGATGATGAATTTTGGCATGAGAAAATAGTTGAAAACGTCTTTTTGGCATCACTTTGAATATTTCAAGCTAATATTGGAAAATTTAGTAACTCTCTTAAAAAAACAATTTTTTATCGAAAACATTTTTCAAAAAATGTTTTATGAAAATATAAAAAATAAATTTGCTTTACGAAAAATAAGCCAACTAATCTAATATAATTAAGGGAATACATGGCATCACAAGCACCAGTGGTCTAGTGGTAGAATAGTACCCTGCCACGGTACAGACCCGGGTTCGATTCCCGGCTGGTGCATCTTCTCAACTTTTTTACCTTTTTTTTTTTTTTGGGCTTTCGCTTTTGTTGTGTTAACAAACAGCAGTGACTATTTTATTCCACAACTCTTCAAAGCAGAAACTTTCAAAACTATTAACAAATTATACAGGAAGAAAGTAGACACAAGTAAAGAGAACCCTTCCCAAACCAACCCGTATATTTCCAGTGAAAACTTTCATTGAGCAACAGAGCATCACAATGGACATTTCAATTTCTTCCCATTTATTTTTTGATTAATAATGAGTACCATCTTTAATTCATAAAAATACTTCTCCTTTTACATCTCTATCTGGTGCAAAAATAACAAAACAAGTTTACAAAACAAACCTGAGTAAACAAAAGTAGTAAGCAAGCAGAGAACTTGGCTTGGAATCTTGAGCCATATGAGAAATTGGACTTGAATTTGATGCACCTAACATTTACTATTCAACCTTGCTATATTTTTACAAATCCAAAGTAGAATTCAGTTGGCAAAAGCTACAAGCAAATCCTACACAGAGGCCCATTTCTTATCTTGAACTTTGATCACAGAATGTAAGCTTGCACCTTCTGGAATTCCCAATGGAGGATCTACACATGAACAATTATCCACTGTATATAGCTCCCAGTCTTTAATTCCACACTTCTCCAATGCCAAAACTAATCTCCTCCTCTTCATGTCATTTGGGTATGCCCCATCTGGACTAACAAGTACCGCCCCTGTATACGACTGTCCGGCAGCGCGAGCAGCCCCACTGTAATGAAACAAACCCCAACTAAGATCGTCAGATACATCCACAATTGTCCAAAACTCATTCGAAACGACCCCATTATCCAACACACTGAAGGAGAACGTCCCGGGTATTTTCGCTCTCTTAACCCGATACTTTCTCCTCCTCCAAACCATCTTCCCCTCCAATGTTTTCACCTGAAAAACCGGCTCATACCAAAATGATCCTTTTGCCTTTCCCCTATAAAATAGCTGGTACTGGCATGGAAATTGGTCGTAAGCCGGGTTCTGGCCGGCCACGACACGCCAACTCCAATTCAAAGTCCCCAAACAGCCAACGAAAAGATCTTCGGCAGCCTCATGACACAAGTCCTTCCCTTGAAACTTAACCATGGGAGGCACATACGGCTTTTCAGGGATCTTCGCATCCAGTTCAAGACAATTGTTCTTCTGCAATACACACAGAGAAAACGCTTCCAGATTCGGACTCTCATACGAAGCAATACACCGATAATTACACACTTGGTCCACAGGACTGCACTGGTTCAAGCACTGCAGAGCTTTCCTACAATTAGGATCCAAGAGGCAGTTTATTATCTGAGGACCACAGTTCTTGACCATGCAGTTCAGGGTAGACAATCCCTTTGATCTCAGATTCTTTAGGATTGGAACTGGTCTTATATAAGCATTGATTATCACCAGCAAACAGAACCTTATATCATCAGAATTATGCCGATCCCATGCCTCCGATACAGTCCGGACTACTTCCACGGATTCATTCGAACCCGAAAACCCAACTATTTTGTCAAAAAAATTCACTTTTCTTTCAATTTCAACATAAGACCCTCCTAATTTGTTTTCTAACCTGTGGGACGAATCAAAGCAGATTATATTTTGGACAGATTTACTGTTGCCCTCTATCCACATGACTGATACTTCATTTGTTACAGCAACATTAACCAAAATATCCGCACGACTTAATTCCCTTCGCATACTCGTTTGAGCATTATCATCATCAGATTGACAAACACTATCAGTAAATACAAGCATTTCATACCCTTCATCAACCCATTTCAATCGTTTTGCCTGATTACAAAAACAGTGTCAGAAAATTGTGTAAACCCATTTCACAATTTCACAAATTTTCTTCGAATTTCAGCTTACCAAAACGGCAAAACCTATCAATGTGAGAGCGAATTTCAATTTTGCTTTTTTCGAAGTCGGTACTTACAGTGTGGAGCATGACTTCTTGCCAGGGTGCGAGGTTTAGAGGGCTGACGCTTCCCTCGCCCACGAAGGCCACTATTCTCACCGGCGGCTCCGGGAGCCCCTCCGTCACCGCAATCTCCTTCGCTTCAGAAACCGCCGACCGGAAAATAGTTGGTGCGCGGAGAGCGGTTCTCCGAAGCTGGGGAACCGGAGACCGAGGGCGGTGGTGAAATGGAGTTAAACCGATTCGAAAGGCTGCGAACCGACGAGTTTGTGGAAAAGCCGGTATGGGTTTCCGGAGTCGAGGTGGAGCTTCCATGGCCATGCTCTAGTGGGTTTAACTCATAACTGAACCAAAAAAAGAGAGAGATATAAGAACCGTTGAATTGGAGGGATTTAATTTTTTATTAGTTTTTTATTTATTTATTTATTTTTAATGATAAGGGCGAGGTGACTAATATTTAGTGGTGGGACATAAATTTCTTTCTAATCAGGTTGAAAAAAATATCTTTCAATTTATTTAAAATAGTGTCAAGTGTTTATAAACATTTTAACTTATTACCGTAAATAAATTTTGAACTTTAGACACAGTAAATTGCTCTGATAATAACCTGACAACAAGAAATACTACGTTTTTTTTTTTTTTTTTTTTGGGTATTTTTCTAGTATTTTCTTAATTTTAGGTGGATAATATTTTCTAAAAAAGTTTAATAAAATTACCTTAATAGTCTCTCATTTTGTATATAAAATAAAATTCATGTAAGATAAGAAAAACAATAACATTCCTCTAGCCCGTTATTGTACTTTTTTGTTCCGGCGACGGTTGCATTTATTATGGATGCTCATTTATCAACACAATCAGTAAATTTTATGTCATTTTTTTTTAACGACACAAAACCTCACTAAAACAAGGCTCATTGGACCCATTTCTAGAGCCACCTATCAGAACTGTGTATTAGATAATTCAGGAAAACTCCTGGTACGAAATTCAACCCAAGATGTCTTAGAGGCTATTTGAGTGTGCGTTTAAGAAGTTTAAAAGTATGTTCAACACACAAAATTACAAAAAGTCCGTTTCAGAAAAAAAAGTACCCGTTTGATAAAAAAAATAAATAAATAAAAGTGCTTTTAAGGGTCCAAAAGACTAGTGGCCAAAACGTACTTTTGACAAAAGCTTAAAAATAAAGCCTTTACCAAAAAACATTTTTTTTTACTTTAAAACTCAATTTCTCAAACACAATCTCAAACACCCTCTCATTTCAGACTCACATTTTGGCAACTAAACTGCACCTTGACGGGTAACAATTTTAGTCAGTGAACCAACTTTTTCATTTTATATAATTATTTGAGATATATACAAATTGGAAATTAAAAATAGAGAGACGATTGAAAATGTGAGTCCAAATAACTAATAAGGAGAAAAGGTATGGGGTTTTTTCCTCTCCTAACAAATAATTCCACTTTGAAACATCTGACATTTTCCTTCAATTGTACCAAATGGAAAATTTGACATTCAAATATGGTTAAAACTGCCAATCAAATTTACCATGTGACACAGTGAAGTGATATTTCCGATTTTCGAGTAATGCTAAAAGTTTCTCTTGTGCCACTCTAAGAATAATGTGACTCTTAAAATTATCATTGAGCTCGTGATTGATCATTATTAAATTTTGATTAAATGGTAATTTAAAAGCCACCTTATTTTTAGAGTGACACGAGAAACTTTTATAATTTCTCGATGCTTCCTTAGTACATTACACAAGGACTTGATTAGATCATTTTTGGAAGCTTTGAAACTCAAGGAGCCTCTATGGTATACCCAATAACCACAAGGGTTCCCAACGCATTTTAACCTAAATAATAGAATCTAAATTGAGTGCAATCCTAACCTGGTGTGTTTTAAGTAGCTTATACTTTGTTTTTTAAATGGTTGAAATAGTAAGCCACTTAAAACATGTCATGTAATGTTAAGTTTATGAATTGAATTCACATAAGCACTTCAATTTCAAATCAAATTCAATGCAACCATTCCTAGCCAAGTGTTATATATTTCTCTTCACAGTTTAAACTTTGTCCCCATAACTGCTGCACACAACTGCTTTGGCACATAGCCGTTAGAATCACATGTATTCCCTCCACTTTCTGAAGTTCTCCCCCAACTACAACAAACCTTCTAAGCACACAGAGAAGCTACCAGCAACACAAATAATGTGCAAGACAACCCCCTCTCTAATTCCCCAAGATAAAAAAAAAAAAAGAAAGTTGTGAATGGTTTACTTGTTCAAGAATTCAGCATTAAACTCCTTCTGAAACTGTTCCCGAGATTGGGTTTTTGCTGCCAAAACAACATCATCCAGAAATCCCCTTTGAGGAAATTCTTTAGGCACAACAGCACGATATGTTTCAAACTGTTCAGCAGCTTCCTTTTGTTTATCCAGCAGACTGTAGATAATTCCCTGCCACAAATTCCCATAATCAGCAATGATTTTTATATTCTTTAAATCATTTCCTTTACGTCTTTTTGCTTAACCTCCATACTAATTAGTTGCAATCAATTCAAAAAAGACAATCAGCACTGTGCTTGGACACTGATACTTGTTTTATGCTTAATGCTGGTTCTTTCATAAGAACTTGGACAGAAGACAAAAGCAAATCCTCGCAACACAGTTATTTATTTCATAAATAAAATGAGAATTGCGAGTGTCAAATGCCCACAGTAAAGTGTATTTCATAATCAAATAATTGTCATGTATTAAGATGTTATCCAACCTAGCAATAAATGTGGACGATGCAATATCAAAAGTAACATGTACTCAAAATTCCAATTCCAATACAATAGGGGTCTGCACCTCTCACTGGAAGTAATGGGGCATCCCGCTGATGCAAGGGGCGAGACATGAAATATTAGTCCACCTAGTTTTATTTAGGTCCTATTAGCTAGTGTGTTTTGTGTTTTGTACTCCAATAGAGGCAGACTTTGATGGAATAAAAATTACATGGAATTGATTCTCCTTCTCTCTCTCTCTTCCCTAACTTCCTCGATCTCTCTACCCGTAGCTTCATCTATCTCTCTTCCCCTTTTAGTTTCTTTTTCCTCTCCATGTGATTTTTGTTCTCTGTTCACGCCCACGGGTGGTTGCGAATGAAATATATCAACCCTCAGTACCCTAGATTATTGACTAAAATCATGAAATACAGAGACAAATCAAGGTGCCTACAATTCCATCCATGGCGTAGACAATGTGACTTGACTAAATCAATACAAAAGGACATGGATCTAAACCACAAACTTACTTTCAACCACAAAGAAAACTTATAGAGAACATTGCATATCAAATTAACCGGATATTAACTAGAAGCAACAAGCAAATAGTGTGAACAGCCTCACCTGACACAGATAAGGCCGAAAATCTCGAGGATTCTCATTGACAAGATCTTGAAACTTCTTCAAGGCCTCATCCAATTCCCCCTGCAAGACATACAGGTAAAACTAATTTACAAAAGAGAATATCTTACATTTTTTAACACTAAATAACATAGGTCCCACCAGTTAAACATTATTTTCTTATTTTGTAATGACATGGATTTGTGCCTTAAAAGGATATAATCTCCATGGTTTAGACATCCAACCCCCCCAAATATTTTAAGCGGCAAGGATTGATTACACGTCACCTTTACAACATGCATTTGTGCAATTAAAATCTTAATATTCCTCTCCTCAGTGACTCTTTTTTCACGCTGAGCAGTATCCAGAGCCTTATTCAGCATCTCCAAGACAGCTGGGCCTTCATGGTTTTTGTGCATCACCAATGCCAGACCCTGTAGGAAGAGGACAGCTTTGAGTTTCACTACTTTTTTTTTTTTTATGTGATCGAAATATCCTTAAAAAGGCAACCCGGATACACAGGAAGTCTACAAGAGAAACGCCTAAATAAGAGTAAAAAAAAGTAAAAGAAAATTATTAAAACTAATCACCAACAAAGCTTAAAACACAGCTGTCTGAGTAAAAAGAGAATAAGAGAAGGACTTGAGCTCCTCCAACATCCTCTCTCGGTCCTCGAAATTTCTATCATTTTTTGCCCTCCATAGGCACCACAAAAGGCAAAGAGGGCACCATCTTCCATATGACAGCACTCCAAGAGTATCCACCCGTCCGCCATCAAGCAAACAAAACCACCCAACTAGGCATAACCCAAGACTTGAGTTTCATTGCTCACAAGCAAAGACCTCTGAACGGGTCAGGTGTACCATAATGCATTTACAAATTTGTTATGGTGTATGCATATACTGCATACAGATAACGTATATACCACCCATGTAATGCTTTTCAAGATGCATTAAGCCCGTTAGATACCAGGGCTGAATCTAATTAAATAAAAAATAATAATAACATCTCTATTGATTAATGACCCAGATGCTACATCTGTTGAAGATAAGATCTAAGAATCTTCCAAGACTACAGCAGGGGACTAAAAACTCTGATCAAATCCCTTCTCAGAAAACATGCAAAGCAAACTTACAATATTTTTGAGTAAACAATTTGTGGATGAGACAAAAAAAGATCGCCATTCACAAATACTTGCAATCAGGGGTAGAACTGTATATGTAATGTCCCCCCAAAATTTTAAAATTACCCTTAAAATTTTAAATTTTACCCCTTAAATTTATGATTTTTTATGAAATGTTCCCCCAAAACTAAAATTTTACCCTTAAATTTTTACTTCTTAAAATTTTGTCCCCCCAACCTTAAATGTCAGGTTCCGCCCCTGCTTGTAATGACATTCACTTCTTTACCAAGGAGGACATAACTCTCCATACCTAGTGGATTCAAGACAAAGCAAAGCCATTTCATTGCTGCAAAAGGTTAAACTATTGTTTTTTTCTATTAAACACTTTCACTAGTAGCAGCAATTGAATTCGTTCCTATTTCAAAGCTAACCCAATGCCTCCAAAGACCAATATATTTGACCTTTGCTAGTTGAGATACTAAATTGCTGTTCCTTGGCTGGCTATTGGAACCATCATAAACATGAAACAGATACCTACATCAACTCATTTCTATTTCAAAGTCCAAGTAGCTCACAGGATATGACCTTTTGCATACTGTCTGCAGACTGGCTTTACTAAGATAATAACTATTCTTAGGCTTTTGAGACAAAATTTAAAATAGAATCACTACCAGTGGGCCACTAGATTCCAGAATGTTATTTGCGAGGCAATCACAAGACCATTTAAATTTAACTATTCTCAAATATCATCGTAGCGTGAGAAGTGAAATTGCAGATCCCTTTGAGCTTTCTAGTGAGATTGATTTACTATAACAAAAAAAAAAAAAAAAGTGAAAAAGTGAAATTGAAGGTCCCAAAGTTAGTTCTGTTCCCAAGCAGCACATACCCACTCTATACCCTTTTAACTAAAAAGAAGAGCAGCTACCCTATTGAAGGACGTTCTTTGGAGCACCAGTTTCAATAACCAACCAGAAAAATGCAGCTTGAACAACAACATCCTTCTAGGTTCACCGGACAGAAGAACTCCAAAATGTATATCTGCCAAGCTGCAAACATGAAACATGAGACTTACAAAATAGTAATTTTGTTGGGCATGAAGGGCCTCAAAAATCATTTTAGCAGCCACCAAAAGTGATTTCTGCCGAAAGTTTCTCTGAAATGGATCCATTCACTCCCAAAGATTCCCTTTTTTTTTTTCGCTTCAGTAGGTATCCTCCCTCAAAGATTTTGCCTCAACCTCAACTCTCACGGTGATAATTCTTCAAGGAAAAAAAGGAACAGGTTTTGATCATCTACATCTAAAACTCATTAGGCTACGATCTCCAAGCAAGAACCGTTGTCCTGAGATTGAACAAACATTTTCCCACTTCAGACCGAGTATATGAAGATAGTGAGAAGAAGAGAAATATATCCACTCAACTTCTTCAACCAACCAGAAACGCTCTCCAGTATGTTGCCTACCAACAAAGTAATTATTCTCCACTCATCTATCTCAAATTTGACTCCACTTTCATAAGTTTCAAACATCCAACACAGCTTAAAGTGATATGTCCAATCGATTCTGAATACATATAACTAATTATACATGATACACCGATATAATCACAAAGCATATGTATGTATACGGCATCAACATTTAAAAAACTTCCAAGCAAAACAAAAAATTAAACGAAAATAATCAAGCGATGAATCATACATGTAAAGCTCTAAGCAAGAGCGGCCTCTTCTCCAAGATTTCCTCGAACAATCTCTTAGCTTTACTCAACTGCCCCATCGTCTCGTAACAAAGCGCCATCAAAAGCCTCCACTCGACCTCGTCTGGCTCTTGGTCAATCAACCTCTCCACATACTTCACAGCCTCTTTAGTCTTCCCTCTCCTCATTTTCCCATATAAAACCACCTTCAAAGCCTCAACATTTCTTGGGTCCTTCTCCAAAAGCTCCTCGTACATCTTCTCTTCCTGACTCTCCCTTTTCTGGGTATCTCTCATTTCCTCCATATTTGCACTAAAACTACTTGTTTGAGCAGGTAAAGCTATAGCTGCTCGATTTTTACAGAACCCCATAAAAATAAATGACCCAATCAGAAAAACAACTATCTTTTCTGACAAAAACGTAGAGAAAAACTTCTGGGGTGAAAAAGAATTATCCAAATGTGAGACTTTCGAAGTGGGTACGCTAAAACTGAGGGATTGAGAGTGTCCTGAAGATACATGAAGTTTGGTTTGTTGAAATGGGAGCGTTGGGCGACAGAGTGGCTTGTGTAAACAGGGTGAATTGATGAATGGCGGCGGCGGTTTGAGTGACTTGCCAAGCCTGTGGGTAAGCAAATTGGAAGCAGCGATTGAAGTTGAACCCATTCTTGAGCCAAGTTGAATGGTGGGAAAACAAGTGGTTAGAAGAATACAGCAAGATCGCCCATTTCTAAGATGGGGTTCAGAGACTTCGATGTTTGGGGAGAGTGAGACGGCAACGGTGTGTGTGTATTGGAGTCTGTCGGAGAAGTGGAAGATGCAAGTGAATCGGCCCCGGCATAAAATAGAGGGAGAGCCGGAGAGGGGTGAATGCAAATAGCAAATAGTTTAATAAATAGATAAATGGGTAAATCCAGTTAGCCCCTCAAACTACCACCCAAGGACATTCTACCCCTCAAATTATCAATTGTAACAATTTATCCCTTAAACTATCAAAATAATAACAATGTACTCCTAATTTTAAAAAAATGACAAAATTATCCTTACTAAAATAAAAACAAAAATACTAAAATTTAATTTTTTTAAAAAAATTTTAAGGATATTTTTGTTTTATTGAAAATTTTATAAGGGTAATTTCATCATTTTGCTAGCATTGAGGGGTGCATTGTCATTGTTTTAGTAGTTTGAGGGGTAAATTGTCGTAATTGATAGTTTATGAGTAAATTGTCATTAAAGTGATAATTTAGGCAAATGTTTTTTTGCATTCTCCCGCCCATCTCCCCACCATCTCCTCTCTCTTTGATTTTTTTGTTTTTTTTGTTTATTTTTTGTTAAAAAAAAAAAAAAAAAAAAATCAAGATGTTAAAGAGAGAAGATGATGGGGAGATGGGTGGGGGAATGCATTGTAACAAACCTCGATAGTTTAAGGGAGTTAAGCAGACTTTGCCCTAAATAAATATTTTTATTTCTTAAAATCTTATATAAGTTTTAGGAAAAAAAAAAAAAATGTATCCTTAATTTGTGGAATGTGTATTATTCAAGAGAAATATTAAGACGTTTACTATTGTTTTTCTCTCATCTTTCTTTATCCTCTTTTTAAAAAAATTAATCATGGAATTTATGTGCTTTTTTTTTTTTTTTCCTTTCTTTTTCCTGTTTTTATAATTTTGAGAAAAGTATGCATATCTCACTCAAATTATTAAATACTTTGTAATATATTTCCCAAACTTTCAATTGAAGTAAGAAAATATTTTTCCAAATTATTAGAAAATTGCATTATACATCATTCTTGTCTCACAAAAAGAAAAAATATATTCCTAAAAATTATAAATAAGACATACTCTTATAATTTTTTTTTTTTTTAAAAAAAAAAAAAAATCATGATGGCCATGGATCACCAATTAATTGTTATAATTTTTCATATTTTTTTTTTCATTTTTTATACAGCGAGTACAATGAATTGGAGAATAAATCTAAAATACATTGGATGAATTGGGAATGCATGGGCTACTCCAAGTCTCAAGGGGAATGGGCTTTAGAGATTTTGTGATTTTATGGCCAAACAACGTTGGATGCTCTTGCAAAATCTGAATTCTTTGGCTGCGAATATTATAAAGCCGAAAGTATTATCCACATACTACTATTTTGGAGGCCAGTTTGGGGAAACAGCCCTCATTTGCTTGGTGGATCTTGTTTTCAGCTTATGATGTTCTAAAAAATGGACTAGCATGGAGAGTAGGTGACAGTAGAGATATTCGAATTTGGGGTGATAGATGGCTCCCGACACCAATTTCATTTATGGTTCAATCTACAAGATGGGACTTATCGGAGGATGCTAAGGTGGCGGAGCTCATTGATCCAGACATAAAGTGGTGGAAGTCTAATGTTACTATGGAGGAAGCGTGAGTCGTATTTCAAATCCCTCTAAACCCGACTCTACCAAAAGATTTATTAGTCTGGA